>NW_007216435.1:25620-59367 GCF_000164805.1 Carlito syrichta
CACTGCTTTCCACAGAGGTTGCACTAGTTTACACTCCCACCAACAGTGTAGAAGTGTTAGGGACTCTTTTTTTGATGATACATTACTATTTCCTCTCTTGATTCTTCTTTTTGCCTTTCCCTGGTTCCATTAACTGTGACTTCCTCTGAGTGTCTTGGTTCCTATACATGATTTGTTGTGAAAAATTGTATTTCAAAAAAATATATATATGTCATTGTTTATGGTGGAAATGTTCACAAATAACGATAGAATTAGATGCATCATTGTATTCTTGGATTCTAATAGTGGATCTAGTATGAGTGTTCTTATAAATGTTTGCTGAAGGAACAAATAGGAGTAATGTGGAGGCAGGAACATCATTCACCTTAAACACTGCATAATCACTACTAATGATTGCTACTTGAAGCAGCAATAATAAAGGAATCATTTATTAAAAGTAGGAGACTCCTTAATTTATTGTTAGGCTGTGTCAGTTCTCAATACAGTCCTCTGCACAACACTTTCAGCTAATACTTGTAGATGCAAAGATCATGAGCATTGCTCCAAGACCCAGGACTGCAGGAAAGTATCCTGATTGTAAATATCTCAGCACAAACTCCCTGGTCATCTGTAATACTGAAGTCCTTGTCTTCTGGAATTACCAAGGCTGCTCTCATAATTCTTGTATTTTTCTTGAAAACCTTACACTCACTCACTGCTTTCTAAGAAAACATTTGCACATTTCTAGAAGCATGAAGAATGTTTCCAGTTTCTTTCAGTTTATTCAAAATGAAAAATGTGAAGCTATCCCTCATGTAACTATAATGCCCACAAGGAGAAGAAAATGCCTAGACTTCACGTCCTGGGAACCCAGGGGTATTTAATGGGGTCATTAGGACATATTCACCACACACCAACTTAATTTCATTTCTCTCAAGCAAGGTGGTAACAAGATCTTAATAGAAACTTGGCACCTCTAGGGAAGGGAATTTTTTTGTCCATCAGAGATAAGCAGAAAACATGATTATTGTTGATGTGATACTGATAATATCTCCTGTGTTTGATTGTAAGGTGAAAAGGGGCACTCATCTACTTTAAAGATAATTTTTTGCAAGTATACCTGTCATAGACAACACAAGGACTGGAAACTAGATGAGTTCTGGGAGATATTTCCTTGGAAGACTCAAGAGAGTGTTATCACTGAGGTTTCTGACACAGTTCATGTCTTTAGGTAGAAGGTCAGCATGAGGGAGGACACAGAGAAATAAGGGTATCTAGGCAGCTACAGGAAACACAGCAGGTGCAGTAGCAATCTATTAAGAATACATCTCTATCCTGAAATCAGCTGGTGGCTACTGAGTCAGGTCCAGATTTGGGGTGGGGGGGGGACAAGAGTCTGTATCCTAAAGAGAAACTACAAGAGCATGGGATTTATGACAACAGAAGAAAAGAGAGGCAGAAACTGGGGACCTGAAAGTTCTTACTAAGTTAAGCTTTGTTTCTGGATTTTTCTTCTTAAATCTCAACTTTTAATTTTTCTTCACTCTGCCATTGATCTCTGAATTCTTGACAATTCCCTCTCTTAATCTCCCAGTTTACCTTCTATCTTCCCTGCAGTCTCTAGCACAGAAAACATAAAGAGTATCTGCTTCTTTAGTTCTTAGCTTATTCTGTCCTTTTAACACTGAAGCACAGTGACCTAAAATACTGAGACAATTCTCAGTTTGGTATGTGCAGCCCTTCTTTCTCCAACACAACCAAAAGCTGACTTCTGTTTGGTTCTCCCAGTTGCTCTTGGTCATTGGGACAGTCTTCACAGAGAAAAAAATGCTTTTATCGGTCAGTGATAGCTGCTGTGGTCTGAATGTTTGTGCCCCTCTTCACAAATTTATATACTAAAATCCTAACCCTGAAGGTGATGATTTTAGGTGGGAAAGTCTTTTGGTAGGTGATCGGGTCATGAGAATGAAGCTCTCATAAACGGGATTAGTGCCCTTTTCCACTATGCAAAAAAGAAGACACTATCTAGAAAAAAGCAGGTCCTCCCCAGATGCCAGTCTGCCAGTGCTTTCATATTGAACTTCCCAGTCTCCAAAATCATGAGAAATACATTTCTCATGTTTGTAAGTCACCCAGTTTATGGTATTTTGGTATAGAAGCCCAAATGGACTAATACAGTAGCCATACAAACCAATTTACAGAGCAATAGAACAATATCATCAAATATCTTGCTCAGAAGTGGAATGAAATATGTAACAGAAAAATAATGTTTTGAGGTTAGAATGAATCTTATATGCTGGTCCTAGAACTTCCATAACAAAGTGCCCCTGCCCGGGAGTCTTAAAACAACAGAAATGTATTCACCCAGATTCTGGCGTTCAGAAGTCCAAATTCAAAGTGTTGGCAGGTTCATGCACCCTCTGAGCCTTGGAGCAGAGTTTTTTTCTCACTTCTTCTAGCTTCTGATGAGGGCCGTCAGTCCCTTGCATTCCTTGACCAGAAGACACATCTTGAATCTCTGCCTTTGTTGTCATGTGGTGTTCTTGCTGTATTCATGTGCCTTCACATTGTGTTCTCCTTTTTTTTAAAGTGTTACTTTCCTTTTTATAGTGTCTTTGTCATGTAAATATTTTTCTTTATATATATTTTTTATTTTAAATATGTGGGGTACAATTCAGGACTAGGCATACAAGTGATGATTTTAGGAGGTAAAGCCTTTGGTGGGTGATTGGGTCATGAAAATGAAGCACTCATAAATGGAATTAATGCCCTTGTAAAAGAGCCCCAGAGACGGCTTACCTGTATGATGATCATACAGGTAAAGTTTAGACCTCCCTTTGGTCCCCACTTCACCTGATTTGAGATCAGCTACCTTTATTGATGTTATAGATCCCAGTCCCTCTCCTGGCAGAGTCCTGCTACTGCCAATCTCTCTCTTATAGTATTATGCTAAATGTTCAGGGTCTGCTTATGAATGAAAACATGTGGTACTCATTTCTTTGTTTCTGTGATAAATCACTGAGTATGATAGACTCTAAATCCATCCAAGTTGCTGCGAAGTTCATATGCTTGTCCTTTATGGCTGCAAATATTCCATCATGTATATGTACCATATTTTTTTTTTATCCAGTTCAGTTTCGATGAACAGCATGGTTGGTTCCATGTTTTTTCTATTGTGAAGAGTTCTGCAATGAACATGCATGTGCAGGTATCTTTCTTGTAGAATCATTTGAGTTACACCATCTATTCGTGGTAGGGGAATTGCTGGGTCATATGGAAGGTCAATTTACAGTTCTTTGAGGAATCGCCACACTGTTTTCCATAGAGCTGAGGTAGTTTGCATTCCCACTAGCAGTGTAGAAGGGTTCCCTTTTTTCCCTATCCTTGCTGGCATCTGTTGTTGTTTGTTTTATTAATGATGGCCATTCTTACTGGGGTTAGGTAGTATCTCTTTGTGGTTTTAATTTGCATTTCACTGATAATTAGTGAGACTGAACACTTTTTCACGTGACTGTTGGCTGCCTGTACGTCTTCTTTTGAAAAGTGTTTATTCATATCTTTTGCCTACTTTTTAATGGAGCTGTTTGTTTTTTTCCTTTCAGCATGTTTGAGTTACTTGTAATTCCTGGACGTTAGGCCTTTGTAAGATATACAGTTGGCAAATATTTTTTCCCAGTCTGTGGGTTGTCTCCCTGATCTCTTTACAGATTAATTTGCTTTCCAGAAGCTTTTCAGTTTAATGGGGTCCCACTTGTTTGTCTTATCTCTTATAGCATGGATATCTGGGGTTTTGATCAGGAATTGGTTACCAATTTCAATTTCCATAAGGGTATCACCTGCATTTTCTAAGATTCTTATAGTTTGAGGTTTTACATTTAGGTCTTTGATCCATTTAGAGTTGATTTTTATGTATGGTGATAGGTAAGGGTCCTGTTTCAATCTTCTGTATGTGGTCAGCTAGTTTTCCTAGCACCATTTATTGAATAGGTTCTCCTTACCCCAGTACTTGTTGGGGGAGGCTTTGTCGAAGATGAGTTGTTTGAGAAATTGAGGTTTTGCTTCTGGAATCTCCATCCTGTTTCCTTGGTCTATATGCCTGTTATTGTACCAATACCAGGCTGTTTTGATTATTGTAGCCCTATAGTAAAGTTTTAAGTCTGGAAGTGTGATACCTCCCGCTTCGTTTCTTTCGCTGAGGATTGTTTTGGTTATTCGTGATAGTTTATGTTTCCATGTGAATTTCAGTATTGTTATTTCCAGATCTGAGAAGAATGATGCTGGTAATTTAATGGGTATTGCATTTAATCTGGATTGGCTTTGGTAAGATGGACATCTTAACAATATTAATTCTTTCTATCCATGAACCTGAATTTTTTTTCCATTTGTTTGTGTCTTCTTAGATTTATTTGAGCAGTGTTTGGTAGTTTTCATTGTGTAAGTCTTTCACTATTCAGGTTAGGAAGATGCCGAGATATTTTATTTATTTATTCTGTGTGTGTGGCTATTGTGAATAGGATTGTGTTTTTTATTTGTTTGTCTACCTGTTTGTTGTTGGTGACTAAGAATGTGACTGTCTTTTGCACATTTATTTTGTACCCTGAGACTTTGCCAAAGTCCTTTATCAGTGAAAAGAGGTTTTTTACAGATTCTTTTGGATTTTTGAGTATAAAATTATAACACCAGCAAAGAAGGATAACTTAACTTCCTCTTTTCCTATTTGGACACTCCTGATTTCCTTCTCTTGTGTTTAATTACTCTAGCTAGGACTTCCAACACAATATTGAACAGGAGGTAGTCTTGTCTTGTTCAGGTTTTCAGAGGAAATGCTTCCAGTTTCTGTTCATTTAGCAATATGTTGGCTGTGGGTTTATTGTAGATGGCTCTTACTATTTTGAGGTATATTCCTTCTATGTGTAGGTGATCTCCTACACATAGAAGTTTTTTATCAAGAAGGAATGCTGGATTTTATCAAAAGCCTTTTTCTTCATCTAATGATATAATCATGTGGTCCTTGTTTTTACATCTGTTGATGTATTTAATTACACTTATGGTCTTGTGGATGTTGAACCAGCCCTGCACCCCAGGGATGAAGCTTACTTGGTCATGGTGGATGATTTTTGACACGTGTTGTTGGATCCAATTTGCGAGAATCTTGTTGAGAATTTTTGCATCTATGTTCATAAGGGATATTGGCCTGTAGTTCTCTTTTTTTGTTGGATCTTTACTCAGTTTGGGTATTTTGTGTGATGTTAGCTTCGTAAAATGATTAGGGGAGAGATCTGTCTTTCTCAATTGCCTGGAATACTTTCATAGGATTGGTATCAACTCTCCATGTATGTTTTGAGGAATTCCACTGGAAAGCCATTTGGTCCAGGACTTTTTTGGTATGTAGTTTTCTTACAATAGAGTCAATTTCCTGGGTTGTTATTGGTCTATGTAATGTCTCAATGTTTTCTTGTTACAACCTTGGGAGGTTGTGTGATGTCAGAAAGTTCTCCTTTTCATTTAGGTTATCAATTTGTTTCCATATAGGTGTGCATAGTAATCTCTAATAATCTTTTCTATTTCTTTGGTGTCAGTTGTGATTTGATCTTTTACATTTCTGATTTATCTGGGCTTTTTCTTTCTTTTTTCTTGGTCATTCTTGCTAGGGATCCATCAATCTTGTTTTATCAAAGAACCATATTTTTGTTGTATTGATTTTTTTCTATGATATTTTTGTCTTTTATGGCCCATATTTGGGCTTTTATTTCAGTGATTTGGATTATTCTGCCAAACTTAGGGTTTTGGTGGTGTTGCCTTTCCAGTTCCCTTAAGTGATTTGTTAGACTGTTAACTTGTGATCTTTTCATTTTCTTGATGTGTGTTTGTACAGATATATATTTCCTTCTTAGAACCCTTTTTTCATGACATCCCAGAAGTTTTGGTAAGATGTTTCTTCATTTTAATTTGTTTTCAGGTATTGTTTAATTTCTGTTTTAATTTCTGTGTTGATCCCAGAATCATTCATCATCATGCTGTTTAGTGTCCGTGTGTGTCGGTTTGAGGCGGGAAATTTTGCTGGTTTTCATAATAATTTTTATTCCACTGTAGTCTGAGAATGTGAATGCTGATATTTCAACCTTATGGAATTTGCTTATGCTTGATTTATGGCCAATGGTGTGATTGATCTCGGAGTACATTCCCTGTGGTGATGAGTAGGATGTATATTATGTGGTTGTTGGGTGGAGTGTTCTGTAGGTATCTATTAAGTCCATTTGGTCAAGCATTAAGTTGATTCCACATCTCTTTGTTAATATTATTCCTGGATGCTTTATCTAGGGTTGATAGTGGGGTATTTAAGCCCCCAGCTATGATAGCATTAGAGTCAATATCTTTTTTTAGTTTATGTTTGGGGTATATATGTTTAGGATCGATATTTTTTTGTTGGTGGATTTTTATCATTATATAGTGTCCTTCCATATCTTTTAAAATTTTTGATTGCTTTAAGGTTGTTTTTCTGATATAAGAATGTGACTTCTGTCTTCTTTTGCAATTTGTTTGCCTGGAAATTCATTTTCCATTCTCTAGCTTTGAGTCTGTGTGCAGCCTTTGTGGTGAGATGAGTTTGCAGCAAACTTTTGGGTTGTATTTTTTTTTTTCCTAGTTTTTCATTCTATATCTTTTCAGTGATGCATTTAATCCATTCACATTCAAGCTGATTATTGAAATGTGATTGTTTATTTCTGTCATAAGGTACTTACAAAGTTTTTCTTTGTATGTTTGTTTTCCTTTAACTTTTAGGTTGATGTATATATGTGTTTTCAAGATTTCATTTGCAATGTACTCTCTGTTGATTGTATTCTCCTGTTCTCATGGAGAGTGTGTGGTTATTCTTTTTTTTCTTTCTTCTGTGCTTAATACACTTTTAAGCATCTCCTGCAGAGCTGGTCTGGAACCTGCATAATCTCTTAGAGATTGGATATCTGGGAAGATTTTAATTCTCAATCACTGATGAAGCTGAGCTTTCCTGGGTAGAAAATTCTTCATTGAAATCTTTTATCTTTGAGGACCTTGAAAATTGAACTCCAGTCCCTTCTAACTTGTAGTGTTTCTGCCAAAAGGTCTGATGCCATTCTGATTTGTCTTCTCCTATAGGTTGTATGACCTTTCTCTCTTGCTGACTTTAGGAGTTTCCTCTACAGAGGAGGGGGTTGGGTCAGCTCCAGACTCGCCACTGATCTCTTCAGGGGTCTTCCTCATCCTTTTACCATTATACCCTTTATCCCACAGCTGAATCTGGGTAAGGTGTAGGGCTCCTGAGACTCAGCACTCATCCTGTCCGTCTGAAGTTTTGTTTTCAGGATATTCCCCCTAAGTCATGATCAGCCCCTGAACAGTTAACCTATGGATGTTAAAAAAAAAAAGAGGAATGAAAGTGCTGAAGACAATTCTCATCACATATTTGAATTACAATGTAAGTTCTAAGAGTGTTATAGTTATGTCTGGAAGAGATCAAGGTTTGGTTAAAAAAAAAAGTACACTAATTACATTTTGGTTATATTGAGTTTAAAGGCCTTGGAATCATTTAAAGGAAGATCCCAAGTGGATATTTAAGTAAACAGTTCTTGAACTGAAAGGAAGTTTGTCCACAGTATAAATCTGAGGTATGGATTTCTGAACTGTCACCAACACTTAACACTTCATATAGCAACAAGAAGGTAATGGAAAGGGGGACTGTGCAAGGTGTGAATGTATCTTTTTTTGGGGGTAGGAGAAAGGGATGAATAGAATGTTCCTATTAGTCATCACAGTAGTCACTTAGGTTTGCTGTCTCATATTCCGCAGTAACACTGTGACATTAGCATTATTATCCCATTTAATAAAATGGAAATTCAGAATGTTTAAGTGGCAGAATGTGTTATGGGTGCATCTCTAAAAAAGATATATTGAAGGCCTAACCACTAGCACCTATGAATGTGACCTCATTTGAAAATGGTCCTTGCAGGAAGAACTAAGTTAGGAAAAGGTCATTAGGGAAGGATCTCATTCAATATGGCTGATATCTTTATAAGAAAAAGAAAACAGGAGAGAGAGAAGATGGCAGTGGAGCCAGTCAGACTATGTGAGTCCTTGTGTGAGTGAGTGAGTTTATGGACAATTTTATCTATGTATCTGTGAGTAAGCGAGTGTGTGAGTGGCTGACTGAGTGGGAACTTGTGAGCAAGTGGCCAGGGTTCTCCTGGTGAAGCAGCTGATGTTGCAGTTGCTCTGCTTGGTCCCTAGTGCTTCTCAGAGCACGGAAGCCAAGCACTGTTTTTTTTAAATCAACAAAACTCTTCCTAGGAAGAAGCTTCAAGGAGTGACTACTGACTCCAGGCTCTGCCTCACCACTACAGTGGCCAGACATTGGCAGCAAGAGCTGAGGAGAGAGCATGGCAAGGGAACCAGAGGCAGAGCCCCACTGGAGAAGACCAAGTAGGCACCACAGGTGCCCAGTTAGAAAATTCAGTATGTTGTGGCAAGACAGAAGCTGATTAAGAGGGCCTGGCCGCTGGAATAAAAGATGCTGTCTAAGCAGCAGCTATTCTAAGCAGCAGAATGGCTGAGGCAAGTGTGGTGAGGTTTGGAGCTGGATAAGTTGATATGGCATGGCCATGATGGGCCTCCACAGCCATGATGTGGAATTGAGACTTTGCTAGAACAGTGAATTTGATGGCAACCCTCTCCCAGGAGGTTTTCTTCAATGGTTCCTGAGTGTGCATTGTGTATGATCTCTCCCAAGATATTCTGGGCCACACCACTGTTTAAGAATCCATGCTGGTCAATAGGGAACTGTTGAGGCAGGTTAACAATGGAGTGAAATACCCTTTGGAAAGACAGCTCTGGTGTCCACAGGATCTAATTGGAAGGGGGAGAAGCCTAAAACCCAGCATCCTCTAGGTTACTGCAGGCATAGTATGAGTGACAGTGCTGGAGGGCGTTAGCCAGCAGTGGGAAAGTGGGAGATATTTACAAAGCAGATTGAGAGAGATCAGCAGAGAAATGGATACATATTTTGGTCTTCAGTAGTTTGCTCTGGATTGGGAGAAGAGATATGACCCTGTGGCTGATGTGCCATTCTCCAATTTACCACACTTGTAACAGTTGCTTTCAGTTCATAGATTGATTAGTCTCTCTCTTTACCTTTTCAATTGCCCATGAAGTAAGACCATAGTCATTTTCATCTTCTCTCTTCCCTTGGGCACACCACCATCTGGATGATGAAAGATTTTAATGAAGATGGTATACTTCCTCCATGGCTCTATATAACAATACATAGCATAGATATTTTCTGTCTGTAGGTGTGCATAACTGGATATACTCACCATTGAGTGTGCAACATCTATATGGTACACCGTGATGGAATAGACATGAATCTACTGACTCTTAACAGAACAGCTCTGCTGCTGCAGCTCCTACAATAAACTAATGGGTCTGTTCTTTTACCATTATGGAATTTACCTACAACAATCCACCACTCATCTTGGGGTAAAACTGTTTCCTTGCAGGTGTGGCATCCCCTGCTACTGGTTCCCTTTACTGCTGACTGTTTTCACCATCCTAGCTCTGACAGTAGGAATAGTGATGGGCTTTCCAAAAGGATCTGTAACATATTCTTGACTGTGCCAATGGGCTCAGCAAACTTTTGATGACCAGGACTTTTCTCCAGTGAAGGCCAAGACAGCTCAATCACTTGATGATGCAATAATCATGAATGTCCAAGGACAATATAATTATGAAGATCTGTCCTCCTACCATAGGATTGCTCCAAAAGGCTCAAGAATAGAATGTCCTTCTGGTAAGTGAAACCAGGAAGCCTCCAGGTGGGGTTCTATGGGGTTCTGATGTTCTTTCTGATTGTGATCTTCACACTTGGCAGGTCATGCCACACTCAGCTCACAGTGCAGTAAAGCCAATCATGAGCAAGACAAGAGGTGACATCAAGGTGACCCTTTCACACCTCTCTTCTCCTCCTTCACCCCTTTCACCTTCAGTTCTTTTCACTCGCTTGCTCCCATACCATGGGTTCCCAGATCACTGACGCTTTTCTCAGCCTTTGGCATCTACTTCATCTCCCCCATAGGTTTGTCTACCCTCTGAATTCTTTGTGGAATTGTTTGCTCAGTGTCTGTCAACTCCACTTTCATCCCTTGCTGGTCACCTGGTCCATCCATATTTAGGTGTGTAGGGGTGTTGGTTGGGAAAGGGGTTTTGTTAATAGGAGAGGTAGGCTGAGCACGGTAGCTCATGCACTTTGGGAGGCTAAGACGAGAGAATTGCTAGAGCCTAGGAGCTTGATACTAGCCTGGGCAATAAAGCTCTACAAACAAACAAACAAAAAATACCGAGTGTTGTGGCATGTGCTGATAGTCCCAGCTACTTGGGAGGCTGAGACGAAAGGATTGCCTTAGCCCAGGAAGTTGAGGTTGCTGTGAGCCAAGATGGTTCCCATGCACCTCAGCCTGGGTGACAGAGTGAGACTCCGATTCAAATAATAATAATAATAATAATGATAAGAATAATAATAGAGGTAGAGATGGTATCCTCTCCAATTCAGAAAGTAGCAAGTTCTTTTTCCAGGTAGAGGTCAGGGAAATACTTCTAGAGGAGGAACCATCTGCCTGGGATCTTGAACACAATTTGCATTTTAGAATAGAAAGCCTTTGTGATGGACTCTGTAGATGAATAGACTCAGAAGCAGTTCACTGATGGTGATCATGAGGAAGGGTGGGAAGTTCAGTTGAAAAGGAACAAGACACACATATATGCTACTGAACACTGACTTCTCAGATGCTGCTTTTCTAAAACTTGTGCGATTAATTTCTCTCTTACTTTTGCACTTGGGAGTGTTTCTCTCTCCACTAAGCTAAATGGAGTTGTCACATGACAAGCTCGGCTTTCTATGGAAAAACACATGCATTTCAATCTCTATCCCTGGGTTCTTCCTTAGCTATCTCATCCTTGAGGTTTCGCCAGAACATTTGTTCCGGCAGTAGCCCATTGTTTTCTATTTCTCCTGGATCATTTTGAAATTTTCTCAAAGTGATTTCTTCAAAGCTCACTAGTTCCCTTCTCTTGCTATTTGCTCATATTCTTGGGAGCATCACAGCGTTGATACATTTGTGATCAGTGGACCATAAAACCTTGCTCCTTGTATATTTATTTTCATCATTTCTTGTTTCTTAGGAAGAGATCCAGTAAATAAATCAAGAATCCGAGCATTCTCTGAAGTGCTGGCGTGGCTCAGCACTCCTTAAAGAACACGTCCTGTTGTTTACTTGTTCCGGATAATACTTGATGATTTTCTGAGAATTCACTGTCCATCATGTTTTAGAACATTGTACCATTCAAAAACCCACTGTGCAGGAGTACACACTCATCTGGGAGAGTGTCTTCAGATGTTTTTCGCATTAGTCTTAAACTTTCCCGGAGCTGCCTCAGAGAAGGCTTTAAATGCTCGCTATTTAAACCACAAGTATACAGCAGTGATCTTCCCATGATGTCAAAAATTTTCAGTGACTGATTGGATCTGCAGTAAGAAGAGTGAAAAATTTTGGATCCGAAAACATCAGACTGCAGAACTGAATGCAGTATCTGAATATAATGTATGGATAGAAAGGGATTGAACCATAAAGTTGAAAATGTTTATGTTGTATGGCAATCCTTTTTAAAAGTATAAACTGGACATACAATTAATTTTTCTATTGAATTGTTTTAGTTAAATATTTAACAAATATGAATTCAGTGGCTACAGGTTGCTGAGTATCCAAGACACACATATGAATAAGCAGAATCTCTGGCTTCAAGAATATTATAGATTACAGTGGAATAGCAAATGATTAGGCAAATGATTTTGATAGTTTTGCCAAACAAAGATGTGAGCCCAAACAGTTCCACCAGTTAAGGAGCTCTCCATGCCTACATGCACACTAGGGTTGATGTGTTTATTACAGAGGGGTTGTTGGATCCTGGAAACAGCACCCTGGTGGTTAAACATTGGCAGCCAATTGCCATCAGAGTCCAGGGAAGAAGGGCGAGTGTTTAAGCAAGTTGGAGTGAGTCTGAGATGCTAATAAATTAGTATGAAACAGCCCTTATGGAGATGAAACAGGAGGAATTCAGGTGCTTATCCCATCTTTCTCTGTGTTGCACAACTTTTCATTTACAAGTGTCAAGGCAGTTAGAAGGGCAATTGCAAGTTGGCTGGTGTGTAGGGAATCATGGGAAGTATAAGGAACTTGCCCAGCTCTCTCTAGAGAAGCAGTGAAAACACCACAGGATGAACTGAATCCTGAAAGATGAATCGTAGACCAACGTTGCTTTATCTTGTTTGAAATGAAGCTGTCATCAAAATATGTATTAGAGCATTTCCTCCTGTGATTATTTATATTCCTCTTCCCTGAAAAATAAAATCACAGGCTCCCTTGACATGTTTTGGTTTAGATAGTGAAACTATTCCGGCATAAAATATACAATGGATTAGATACAAGTTTTTGTTTTGGTTGGTACTATTGGGTGATGGTATGTTTTGCTTCTGATTGTATCGTTCCGTTGTGGACAGAGAAGAGAATTTGCCCATAGGGGTTAAATGGAGGGACTTTAAGAAAGAAAACAGTTGCAGAGGTGAAGTCTTGGTTTGAAATGAGAGCAACAGCCACAGGAGGAAACTGTTATGGCCTGCACTGCCTAGGGGATTGGAGAGAAAGGGAACTGAATTTTGAGAAGGTAGTCAGAAAGAGGGGATGGGGCAAAGATACCTGAAATGATGTGGCCAAACCAGACAGGATGCAGAGAAATACCTTGACCTTTTTCAGGCCCCATCCATTGCTTTCTGCCATTGCTTTCCATGAACTGACCCCAGCCACCTGCTAGCAAGGGAATGTGGATAACACAGTTGGCAAGGGTAGCCCTCCCAGGGCAAATAGAGAGAGGAGAATAGATCAAGAGGGGCAGTGTAGAACAGCACTGTTTTGCCAAATGTTAAGTTTCTAAATAAGCAGGAAAAAAATGCTTCAAACATTTAATTAGACTATTATTTATCTGGTTGGAACTTAGAATTAATATATGAGCCAGAGGAAGAATGACATGCCCGCCCCTTCTGGAGAATACCAGATGAATTCATGCATTAGTGCCTAAATCTTGTTGGAGAAGAGGATGATTTGGGAGGAAGCCCCATTCACTGCACTTTACTTGTCCCCTTCTAATTTTTCCTGAGTCCAAATAAAACAATAGAAAATGTATGGGTCTTGCATTGAATCTGTAGATTACCTTTGGTAGGATGTACATCTTGACAATGTTGATTCTTCCTATCCATGAGCATGGAATATTTTTCCATTTGTTTCTGTCTTCTTGGATTTCTTTGAGCAGTGTTTTGTAGTTCTCATTGTAAAGGTCTTCCACTTCTCTGGTTAGGAAGATAGGAAGATGCTGAGGTATTTCATTTTTTGTGTGTGTGTATATTGTGAATGAAATTGTGTTTTTGTTGTTGTTGTTTTTTTGAGTTGAAGTCTCACTCTGTCGCCCTGACTGGAGTGCAGTGGCCACTCCCGGCCATCTCAGCCTCGCTCTGCTGGGCTCCAGCGATCCTTCCACCTCAGCTTTCCAAATAGCTGGAACTACAGGCGCGTGCTACCACGCCCAGGTAAATTTTTGTTTTATTGTAGAGATGAGGTCTCACCAAGTTGCCCAGGCAGGTCTCGAACCCGCGGGCTCAGGCAATACACTCACCTCAACCTCCCAAAGCACGGGATTACAGGCTGAGCCACCGAACCCGGCTGAGATTGTGCTTTTTATTTGGTTCTCCACCTGCTAATGGTTGGTGTATGAGAATGCAACTGCCTTTTGCACATTTATTTTGTACCCCGAGACTTTGCCACAGTCCTTTATCAGTGCAAGCAGATTTTTGACAGAGTCTTTTGGATTTTCAAGGTATAGGATCATATCATCAGCAAAGAGGGATAACTTGACTTCCTCTTTTCCTATTTGGATACCCCAGATTTCTTTCTCTTGTCTAACTGCCCTAGCTAGGACTACCAACACAATGTTGAACAAAAGGGATAAGATTGGGCAGCATTGTCTTGTTCCAAGAAATGTTTCCAGTTTCTGTCTGTTTAGCGATATGTTAGCTGTGGGTTTATCATAGATGGCACTTACTGTTGAGGTATGTTCCTTCTATACCTATGTGTATGAGGGCTTTTATCAAGAAGTGATCCTGGATTTTATCAAAAGTTTTTTCTGCATCTAATGAGATAATCATGTGGTTCTTGTTTTTACATATGTTGATGTATTTAATTACATTTATGGTCTTAAAGATGTTGAACGAGCACTGCATCTGGGGATGAAGCCCACTTGGTCGTGGTGGATGATTTTTGAGGTGTGTTGTTGGATCCGATTTGCTAGAATCTTGTTGAGAAATTTTGCATCTATGTTCATAAGGGATATTGGTTTGTAGTTTTCTTTTATTGTTGGCTCTTTACTCAGCTTGGGTATCAGTGTGATATTAGCTCCATAAAATGATTTGGGGAGAATACCTCCCTTCTCAATTGCCTGGAATATTTTCAATAGGATTGGTATCAGCTCCTCCTTGTATGTTTTGTAGAATTCGGCTAGAAAGTCATCTGGTCCAGGGCTTTTATTTTTAGGTAGTTTTCTTGTGGTAGAGTAAATTTCTTGGGTTTTTATTGGTCTATTTAGTGACTCAATGTCTTCTTATTTCAACCATGGGAGGTTGTGTGATGTTAGAATGTCCTCCATTTCATTTAGGTTAACAAGTTTGTTTCCATATAGGTGTACATAGTAATCTCTGATAATCTTTTGTATTTCTTTGGGGTCAGTTGTGATTTGATCTTTTGTATTTCTGATTGTGTTTATTTGGACTTTTTCCTCTCTTTTTCTTGGTCATTCTGGCTAGGAGTCCATCAATCTTGTTAATTCTTTTAAAGAACCGGCTTTTTTACAGCTCTATTCACAGTAGCAAAAACATGGAACCAACCAAGTTGCCCATTGAAGCTCGACTGGATAAAAAAAATGTGGTTCATATACACAATGGAATATTATGCAGCCATAAAGAAGGACAAGCATATGAACTTTGCAACTTGGATGGATTTAGAGTTTATCATACTCAGTGATCTATCACAGAAACAAAGAACAGAGTACCATATGTTCTCACTCATAAGTGGATCTTGAATAATTATCATAATACTATAAGAAAAGGATTGGCAGTAGTGGGAAGTTGCCAGGGGAGGGAGCGGCACACCTCATCATCAAGGGCACCTACATAATGAACATTTGTATACCTAACCCTGAATTGTACCTCACATCTTTAAAAGAAAATTATGGGCCAATGCTGGGGGGCAATAGTTACTAACAAATTCGTTGCCACCTTGAGGAAGAACAAGTTGATCAAGATAGCTTTCTATCCTTGAATTGAGTGTTTGAAGCTGGAAAGAAACACAACTTGTGCAGCAAATACCATTTCTGACTTCTGCATTCACTCAACTTATAGACCGTGTCTAATGCCTGAAGCTAGAGAGTGATTGATTTTTGTGGAAATTTTGTAAGAATATCCAAATATGCATCTGCTCAAAATACATTTGATTAAGCTTTCAGCAATTTGTTAGCCTAGGTACAATTCTGCAGTGGTAGAAAAGGCCATTTTATCCCGAAGAAAAGACTGTGAGAAGGCAAGAAGATGAGAAAATGCATGGTGATATGGAAACCAAAATGCTTCAGTGGACTAGAGGTGAGGGCTGGAAGAAAAGACTGAGTCTGCAGGAGAAGATTTTGGGAGAACTCAGGCCTGAGCACCAGGGTAAGGTGCGCTGTTTGCATTCTGCCACAAGTGGGAGCCACTCAGGGACTTTACGCGCATGTGTGTGTGGTGGGGGCAGGGAGGACACCAACCAACAATCATCTTCCTTTGGTGCAAGTCGCTTCTTTCCCATGATTCTATGCGATATGCAAAATGTCTTAAATAAAAGAGAAACAGAAAGTCCCCATAATCTCTCAGGAAATGCTCCACTGGATTTGCTGTCTGATTTTTAAAAAGCAAGATGAAATGTTGGGTGATGACCCTGTGTGATTTGGAATAAGGAGAACCAGTCCTGTTTGAACCTCTAACTATTTTGTTTCTAACTTTGGTGAAAAGGAGAATAAACCATCTTCAGACTGAAAAAGATGGATCAAATATGAGTGAGACAGAAGCAAGTGAGTTACTTAGGAGACACACTGGGTATGTATAGAGGCAAAGACACAAATATTGGTTCTCAAAGCTGGCCTCAGGGGTTTGTTCTCCAGGCACAAATAGAGTCCCAGGAACCTGGTGCTTATAAAATTCTGTAGCATTATGAAGGCTTAGAAAGTATTGCATTAATGTGAACAAGATGGTAGGTGCTGTGCCAATCTTCAGAAAGGAAGGAAAGTGTGAGCTGAGAAATTTTACATTAACTCACTAAAAATTTTACATTGGTTTGTGGGAATGTATAAAAAGAAGCCAGAAGAACAGGAATCTATGACACTGAGAACAAACCACATCAAAAAGATTTCTTTCCTTTTATGATACACATAAAGGGCTGGCAGGCCATGGGTTACTCTTCATGCTGCCAGTTCCTACTTCAAGAGAACATACCATGGCATATGCTAGCGGATACAATGGAGAACTGGAAAAGTGTGACTGATTAACACTAAAAGGTTGAATACTAATAGCACAGATGATAATACATGATCACTAATTTTAATTTATCAATCTGGGTGATCCTGAAACAAAATCTCTAGAGGAGGTATAGGGCTTTGGACTTGGCCTGGTCTTGCTCAAGATGTTTTCAAAACATATAAACACTCTGCTCTGCTCATAAGACACCACAGCGTCCACACAAGCTGTCCAGACCAATATCCTCAGCATGAAGCGTCACAGCTTGCAGCCTGCTCAGCCTTAGAGATGCCTTTTCTCATACTCACTCCCTAAGCATGCCCAAGTAACAACTTCTATGAGGACTTTGCCTTTTCATACTTCTATTTCCCTATAGTTTCTCTGTAAAGCTTTGTTTCTTCTCTATCTTCTGAATGAAATGCTATAAACGTTTCAGAGTCATAGAAAGATGGGTTTTGAAATTAGAAAGACCAATTTTTATATCTTGCCTCTTTTGCCTGAGAGTAGTAGGCCTACTGGAGCTGTGACTTCAACTTCCTTGACCTTACATCGCTCATCTGTACGATAGGTCTGAGGAGTATCTCTCATTCAGAGCATTGTTTCATGGATCGAATAAGATAATGAATGTAATGCTCTTCTTCTAAGTGTCCAGCATGCAGTAACGTTTAATGAATATGAGCTGCTGTATTGCCCTTGCTATAATCAGTCCTCAGACTGGACTGCATTGCCATGAATAGTTTGGGCTTTGGAGAATTTTTAAAAATTCTCTGAGGTTTAGTTTTCTTACCTGGAATACCAGGACCATTGTTATGAGAATTAAATAAAATAATGCATGTAACACTGGAATGTGGTAAGCACTTAATACATGTTAACTATTCTTATTACTAGTCACATAAGTAAGACTGCCATAACAAAATGCCATAGACTAGCCTACATAACACAAGTGTATTTCCCACAGTTCTGGAGGCTAGGAAGTCCAAGTTCAAGGTGCTGGAAAGATAAGTTTCATTCTGAGTGCTCTCCTCCTGACCTGTAGGCTGTTCCCATCTTGCTGTATGATTGCTGACCTCTTTGTGAGCAACAGGAAGAAAAAGCCCTCTGCTGTCTACTGATAAAGGCACTAACCCTTCCAGACCGGGGCCTTACCATATCACCTCCTTTAACCCTAATTACTTCTGTTAGGCCTTTTCTTCAAATACAAGCGCTTTGGGGATTGGGGTTTCAACATATGCATTTTGGAAATGACATACATATTTAGCCCAAAACACTACTATTATTGCTGTTTTGATTTTTAAAGGTCCAACACAAATATTCTTTTATTTTTTTTTCTCAAACTGTCATGTCCATTATATTTTAAGCCTTCTCTTATTACCCCAAAATACTTTATTTGAGCATTATATTATTGAGCATTATATTTATTATTATATTATGTATAAAATTGTATTTTCTTTTTAAATATTTAAGTTATTTTCATCTTGATATTCATGATTTTAATCAAAGGGCCTGGCTCACAAAAAAAAACTGCATGGCCTTTGCTGTAAAGAGAATAGAACAAATGAATCCATATGGAATTGATGTCAGACTTATTTTATGTGACTGTAGATAGCAAGAGTAGTTACAGTGAGTAGAAGCTATGTGGATTCTGGGTTAATACTGGAAATGACTTTCTCACAATTAATGTTCCCTGAAATTGGAGTAGCTTGCCTCTTGTGGTAGCATTAACAATTTATACACTTACTTATTTCTGAATAGACTTGCTCAAATGACATATCCGTGGCTGAAAACTACCTGAGTTACCTGGGGCTTTGCACTTCATCTTCATGGGCCTCATGTGTAAAGTGAGGGAGTTGGTGTAGGCATCCCTTAAATTGTTTTGCATGTCTTTTTTATCGCCATGGAGACAATCTTTACTTAGTGGTCATGTTCTGGAATTCTTTCTAAGAAATCAAATATGCAGGTGAGCACTCACCTTAATCTCCTTAAGTCCCATGTTATTTGCTTCTAGCTTGTTTTACTCAGAACACATTTAGTTAAAAGAGCAGAAATTCACTTCAGCTAGATCAGCTAAAGAAGGGTTTATTGTAAGGACATAGAAGGCATTCTCCCAAGCATCTGATGATGAGAAACAAGAGAATCGGACCTGAAAAGTCAGATTCCAAGATGATGACTGCTGCCCTCCCAACAGTCAGCGTGGTGGTTCCTCTCCACCTCCCTCTCTTGGTCCGTTCCATTGTTTCTCTGTTGAATCCCTACCTTTTTCTTCTTCTTCCTGAGTGCACCCTAACCAAAGGTACTGTGTCATCCTGGTGATCAGTGCCCATTCTATTTGAGACATAATGCCACAACAACAGCAATAATAAACAAGTAAAACCAAACTGTAGTGTCTATATTCCTTAATTCTTCTGGTTGAGATGGTGGCCTTACGGTTGGTCCGCCCCTGTACCAAGTAGTTGAGTTTAGAGGTAAAGTGGAGATAGGATCACAGCTTCCAGGGACTACATGTAGGAAAAATACACTGACCGGTAGAACAGACACAGAATTGGTCTATAAACATGCAAACAGTCATCTAATGAACAATTACATTTCAAAAAACTTTAGGGAATGAATCATTTGCCAGAGAAAGAGTAGGATTCTAAGATGCTAGCCTGACAGTGTGTATCTTCAGCGTGAGCCTGCATGGTTTCCACCAGTGCTAAGAGAAGGGGTGCTTCTGTAGATGTTCTTTTTCCCTTTTATTTATTAGGGCGGAACATATGCAATGCAATTTACCCTTCTTGATGTATAGTTCTGCAAGTGTTGACAAAAGCATACAGTTGTATAACCGCTAATACAATCAAGGCAGATCAATCAAATTCCAAAATGCCCAAGTGCTCCTTGGTCATCAATCCCTGCCCTACCCCAGTCTCTGACAACTACTGTTCTGTTTTCTGTGCCCAGAGTTTTCCAGAAAGTCACATGCATGAAGTCAACATTATGAATATATCTTCCCTACTCGGTGTAAAGCACTTGAGATTAATCTTGTTTTATGTATAAAAGTAGTTTATTCTTTTTCCTTGCTGAGCATCTTCCATCATATACATTCACTACAGTTTGTCTACTCATTTGCCAGGCTAAAAGTATTTGTGTTGTTACCAGTTTTTGTCTGCTATTACGATGGTGCATAAGTTTTTGAATAAAAGTTTCTGCTTAACATGAGAAAATACCTAGAAATGAAAATTCTGCAACACACAGTGTTTATTTTACTTTGTAACAAATTGCTAAGTTGTTTTGCAAAGTACTTACCAATTTCACACTCCACAGGCATATTCCTGGTATGCTTTATCCTCTCCCTGGAGGTGTCAGTTATTTTTATTTTAGCAGTTTTAAGAGATGTGTAGTGGAATCTCATTGTGGCTTTAATTTGCGTTTCTCAAATGATGTTGATCATTTTTTGTCATCTGTATATTGTCTTTGATAAATTGTTTGAGTCTTTCACCCCTTTTATTGGGTTATTTTTGAATTTTCAGAGATTTAATCACACACACACACACACACACACACACACACACACACACACACACACATATATCCACTCACATACCTAATCACATCATTTGAAAATATTTCCTTCCTGTCTGAAGCTTGTATTTTTCTTTAAAAATATTTTCAACAAATTTTAGACAAAGAAAAGTTGCATAAGCAGATCAGAATTTTGTTGCTTCTCACTCCACTTTCACTTTTACCTCTTACAAGTTCACTTAGTAGTATTTTCTGAAGAACTGAATTCTTAATTTCAATCAAGTCCAAGTTTTTTTCCTTTGTAGAACATATTTTTGGTTCCATATCTAAGGGAGCTTTACCTAACTCAAAGTCATGAAAATTTTGTCTGGTTTTCTTCTGGAAGTCTTAGAGTTTGAGGATATGCATGTAGATTATCCGTTTTGAGTAAATTTTGTATATGGCGTGAGGTATGAGTTGAACTTTATTTTATCATTTTTGTGTATTAAAAACCAAGTATTCTAAGCCATGTGTTTAAAAGTACTATCTTCTTTCCACTAAATTTCCTTTGTAACTGTGTTGAAAGTTACTTGACCGTGTATATGTGTTCATTTCTGGACTGTATTTTATTCCACTCATCCATATGTCTATTATTTTGCTAATACTATACAACTTTAATTACTGAACTTTATAATAAGTATTAGAATCAGACAATATGAGTCCTCCAAATTTGTTCTTTTCAACGCTGTTTTGACCCTTGTCCCTTTGTAGTTTCATATAAATTGTAATAACACTATGCCAATTTTTACAATTTCCTACTGTGATAAGGATTGGAATTTTGTTGAATATATTGATCATTTTGGAGACAATATCTTTCTAATAGTTTCTAAAGATTCTTAGGGTATTGATGTTTAATCTTTCCTCTTTTCTAATATACAGCCATGAACAGCATAACAATGTTTTGGTCAGTGATAGACCACATGCACAACAGTGGTCCCATAAGATAATAATATGGATTTTTTTGACTGTATCTTTTTTATGTTTACATGCATTTAAATACACAAATGCCACTGTGTTGCAATTACTGACAGTATTCAGTACAGTAAGATGCTGTATGTGTTTGTAGCTTAAGAGCAATAGGCTTACACAACATAGCCTGCATGTGTGATAAGCTATACTACCGAGATTTGTGTTAGTACAGTCTATGATGATTGCACAATGACAGAATCACCTTAGGAAGCATTTCTCAATTTCTCAGAACTTGTCCTGTCATTAAGTGATGCATGGCTATATATGTATAAGACTATAAATTTACCTATATGCACTATATCCCACAAGTTTTTATATATTGTAATTTTTATTTTATTCAGTTCAAAATACTTTCTAATATCATCTTATTTTTTTCCTTGAATCATATA
Organism: Carlito syrichta; assembly: GCF_000164805.1. NCBI lineage: Eukaryota > Metazoa > Chordata > Mammalia > Primates > Tarsiidae > Carlito > Carlito syrichta. The sequence continues at coordinate 47,164 of NW_007216435.1, forward strand.
GAAATTAGAAGCATGCTAAGTAGTTTAAAATATTTGTATTTTTTCACTAAGATCTTTCTGTTATTAAATTTTAATTAGATACTTTTTTGTTCACAGAACATGCTAGGCATGGCTTAAATTTTTAAACATTTATCTAGAATTGCTTTATTTTATTTTATTTTATTTTTGAATTTTATTTTAAAGACGTGGGGTACAATTCAAGGTTAGGTATACAAATGTTTATTATACAGGTACCCTTGTTGATGAGGTGTACCCCTTCCTCCCTGGCAGTTTTCCTCAACTGCCAATCCTACCCCACCCCCCAGCAGTTTCCCACTACTGTCAATCCCTTTCTTATAGTATTATGGCAATTATTCAAGGTCCACTTATGAGTAAGAACATATGGTACTCTGTTCTTTGTTTCTGTGATAGATCATGGAGTATGATAGAGTCTAAATTCATCCAAGTTGCACAAAGTACATATGTTTGTCCTATATGGCTGCATAATATTCCATTGTGTATACTTATCATATTTTTTTAAATATAGTCCAACTCTGATGGGTAGCATGGTTGGTTCTATTTTTTTGCTATTGTGAATAGAGCTGTGACAAACATACATGTGCAGGTATCTTTTTTATAGAATGATTTGAGTTCCTCCAGGTATATTCCCAATAAGGGGATTGCTGGGTTTTATGGAGGGTCAATTTCTAGTTCTCTTTCAGAAATCGCCACACTGTCTTCCAAAGAGGTTGCACTAGTTTGCATTCCCACCAGCAGTATAGAAGCGTTCCTTTTTCTCCACATCCTTGCCAACATCTGTTGTTGTTTTATTAATGACTTTGCCAAAGTCCATTCTTATTGAGGTTAGGTGGTATCTCAGTGTAGTTTTGATTGGCATTTCTCTGATGATGAGGGAAGCTGAGCACTGTTTCATGTGTCTCTTGGATGTCCGTATATCTTCTTTTGAGAAGTGTCTATTCATGTCTTTTGCCCACTTTTTAATGGGGCTGCTTTGGTTTTTTTTTTTTTTCCTTTCAGTGCATTTGAATTCCTTGTAGATCCTAGATGTCAGATCTTTGTCAGATATACAGTTGGCAAATATTTTTCCCATTCTGTGGTCTGTCTTCCTGCTCTCTTGATGGTTTCTTTTACTTTGCAGAAGTTTTTCAGTTTGATGAGGTCCCACCTGTCTATTTTATATCTTGTGGTATGGACACTTAGGGTTTGATCAAGACTTGGTTGCCAGTTCCAATTTCCATAAGGATGTCTCCTGCATTTTCTAAGATCTTTATAATTTGATGTTTTACATTTAGGTCTTTGATCCATCTAGAGCTAATTTTTGTGTATGGTGATAGGTCAGGGTCTTGTTTCAATTTTCTGCATGATCAGCCAGTTTTTCCAGCACCATTTACTGAATAAGTTCTCCTCTTCCCAGTGGTTGCTGCTGAAGGCTTTGTCAAAGATGAGTTGGTTGAGAAATTGAGGCTTTGCTTCCAGAATCTCTATCCTGTTCCATTAGTCTATATGCTTGTTCTTGTACCAATACCAGGCCATTTTGATTATTGTAGCCTTATAGTAAAGTTTGAAGTCTGGAAGTGTGATACCTCCTACTTTGTTTCTTTTACTAAGGATTGTTTTGCCTATTCGTGGTCATTTGTATTTCCATATGAATTTCTGTATTGTCATTTCCAAGTCTGAGAAGAATGGTGTTGGTAATTTAATGGGTATTGCATTGAATTTGTAGACTGCTTTTGGTAGGATGGACATCTTCACAATGTTGATTCTTCCAATTCATGAGCATGGAATATTTTTCCATTTGTTTGTGTCTTCTTGGATTTCTTTGAGCAGTGTTTTGTAGTTCTCATTGTAAAGGTCTTTTGTTTCTCTGGTTAGGAGGATGCCGAAGTATTTCTTTCTTTTTTTGGGGGGGGGGGAACTATTGTGAATAGGATTGTGCTTTTAATTTTTTTCTCTGCCAGCTTGTGGTTGGTGTATAAGAATGCAACTGTCTCTTGCACATTTATTATGTACCCCAAGACTTTGCCAAAGTCCTTTATCAGTGCAAGCAAGTTTTTGACAGATTCTTTTGGATTTTCGAAGTATAGGATCATATAGTCAGCAAAGAGGGATAACAATTTTCTCTTTTCCTATTTGGATACCCCTGATTTCCTTCTCTTGTCTAATTGCCCTAGCTAGGACTTCCAACACAATGTTGAACAAAAGGAGTAAGACTGGGCAGCCTTGTCTTATTTCAGTTTTCAGGGGAAATGTTTTCAGTTTCTGTCTGTTTATCAATATGCTGACTGTGAGTTTATCATAAACAGCACGTACTATTTTGAGATAGGTCCTTCTATACTGAGGTTTGAGGATTTTTATCAAGAAAGGATGCTATATTTTAGCAAAAGCTTTTACTGCATCTAATGATATAATCATGTGGTTCTTGTTTTCATGTCTGTTGATATATTTAATTACATTTATGGTCTTGTGGATGTGGAACCAGCTTTGCATCCTGGGGATGAACCCTACTTGGTCATGGTGGATGATTTTTGAGATGTGTTTTTGGATCGATTTGCTAGAATCTTGTTGAGGATTGTTTTCTTCTATGTTCCTAAGGGATATCGGCTTGTAGTTCTTTTTTTTTTTTTTTGCTGGATCTTTACCTAGTTGGGGTATCAGTGTGATGTTAGCTTCATAAAATGATTTGGGGAGAATTCCATGTTTCTCAATTGTGTGGAATATTTTCAGTTGGATTGGTATCACCTCCTCCTTGTACGTTTTGTAAAATTCTGCTGGAAAGCCATCTGGTCCAGGGTAGAATTGTTTGACAACCTAAAAGATGTTCTACTTTGGAAAATGTTCATGTACACTTTTTTAAAAAGGCATATTTTTTGGCTGTTGGATAGAATGTTTGATAAATATCAGAGATCTTTAAAAAAATCAAACTTAGAAAAAAATACCTATTAATTCTTCAAATATGTCTCCTTCCCCCACTTCGTTTTCATTTATTCCAGTCATATGTATACTGGTCCAAATGAAGTTGTCTGACAGTTGGCTAATTAGTTGTCTTCCAACTATCCCCCCAAAATGTCTGCGTTTTATTTTGGATATTTTGATGGCTTTATCTTCAATTTACTAATCTATTCCTCTGCTATGTTAAATCTGCTACAACTTTCATTAGTTATTTTTCATCTTAAACATTGTGGTTTTCATTTCTAAAAATTCAGATTGGATTTTTTTTATAACTTCTTGTCTCATGATTATGCTGTTCTATACTTTTTTAAATATATAGAACAAAGTTAAAATAAGTCTATTAATGTCCTTGTTTACCAATCCTGTGGAGTGTCTCATTTTCTGGGTAAGTTTTGAATGATTAAGGTTGATTTTTTTTTAATCTCATGTTTCTGTTCATGTCTAGAAATTTTAAATTAGATGCTCAACATTGTAATTTTATGCTATTAGAATCTATATCTCTTTTTTTAGTTGTATTTTATTTGACACTATACTTTTAAACATTCTCCTTTTATTTGTAAGCAATTCTTCAGTATTGTTTAGTTATACTACGTTTTACACAGTTTGATATTTTTTAAGCTTGATTTTTAAGATTTTATTAGACTGAGCTGGAACAGTATTTAGTGTAGGACTTATTTTCTCCACTTTTGAAGCAAAATCCTTGTGTTAACTTTATCTGATTTCCTATGTATTATATTCTTTTTTCTTTTGTATGTGGCACCAGCAGCTATTCCTGGCCTTGTGTTAGCTCTGAGATTCTTCCACCTGTTTGTGTCAGGTGTTCTCTTTTCCAAACCTCAGGTGTTTTTTTCAAATGCACGTACCAACCAGTTAGTACTCTGTGAAATACTTAGGGAGAACTTCTGCAAACTCTGAAGCTCACCCACAATATAACTCTCTTCTCTATGAGCTCCTGCCCTAAAACTTCTGTTTGGTTCTTCCTAAACTCTCTACTCCATCTCTTGACATCCAGGCAATTCCTTAATTATTCCTCTGTGCTATAGCCCAGAATCTCTTTCCAGACAGCAAGCCTGGGCAATGTTAAGACTCTCTAATCATTTGCTTTTTAATTCTCAGGGATTGTCAGTGTCTGAAAAAGTGTTGTTTTATGTATTTTTCCATTCTTTTTAGTTGTTTTATGTGGGAGAGCAAATCTGGTTCCTGTTACTTCATCTTATTGGAAACAAAAGTCCCTCTGTAAATGTAATTTTTATTGAGGATAATAAAAACCAAATAGAAGAATTTCTAAAAAATAAGGTATGATGACTCTCATCTTACATTATCAATGTAAATTTTAGAAACAGAGTAAACAAGAGCATAAGAAATGAACACCAACTATTTGAATGATGTGTAAATTAAGTAGTAAAAGATGATGTCAAAATGTCCAGTGTGAGGTTTGACTTAGATTAGGGACTTTAATACTGGGGATGGTGAATGGAGAAATTCCACAGTCCTGTATTTTCTTCCATTAAATTCCTTAGTTTTTCTGAGCAAATAGTGTGGTTCTGGAACTATTAATTATGCAATTACAGAGGCAACTTACAAGTTATAATCAACTTGCAGAGTGTATTGTGACGTACAGAGGTTTCAACACAAGTTATTTTGAACACTGAATTGCTCGTTTTTCTTTGTCTTGGTGAAATGTTCTTAAAATAGAAATTTTGTTTTTAAGTAGAAAGTGGACATAGTGAGGACAATAGCAACACTGTGTCTTTTGACCTGTAATTAATATCAAGCATAGGTTATTTTCAGTGTTTAGGTATTTCCAAAATATATTTCCAAGGTCTAAAAAGTTAAGCTTCATTTGGTATGCATATTCTCAGAAGAATATTCCTCAAGTAAACTCCCAACACATCCTCATCTTTATGCTGCTTTTAAATAATGAAGCAATGCAAATTGTTTTTCATGCATATGGATTAGAACATTCAATTAGTTTTCAATTATGTACCCGACTGCTTTTAAGAAAGTCCCAATTTGTACTGTGATAACACCAACTCCTTTTTCTCTTTCTTTTTAACCTTAAGCAATTTTAAGAAATCATCTAGCAATATTACAGCATCGCATGAACTGAGGAAGAAAGAGTTCATTAGGCTTCAACATAAAGGAAGTCTAGCAGAGCTCAAACATCTTAGCTCAGGTTTCCTGTCTTGTCTATCGGATTCAATTCTATTAATGACACTATTGGAGAAGGAGTATAAAGAACACCTCAAGGTGATCACGGTCAGGTGAATAAGAGAGACAACTCGTCAGAAGGGTCAGCAGAAGCTGTCAGAGAGACAGAGATGGGAAACAAGGAGACAGTTATATGTACTAAGTAGTATTATGTGCTAGGTAGGGAAGAGTTGGGGACTGTAAGGAGAGGGAGTATGAAGATAAGTCAGATACGGATCCAACCTCTAACAGTCTAACTTTGAGGAAGCTGAAAGTGATCACGATTAACCAATCATGGTAAATGTCCTCTTCTGTTAAATGCTTGCTCTATGGTTAACCTTTTGCATGACTTAACTAGTTTACTCTGACCAATAGCACTTTCCAGAAGGTGTTATCATCCCTGTTTTATAGATGAGGTAATAGGAAAAAATGACATTCACTGAATTATGGAGGAAATCGTGAAGCTACAGTTCAAGCCAAGATCTGTTTTGTTCTCTAAAGTGATTCTTTTTCTACTATGAGGTATGATTCCCTTTATCTCAAAATTTCTCTCCCAAATTGATGTCTTAGATATGCTTGAAAAGAAAACAAAGGGCAAAAGTAGAAAGGAGCAAAGACCCTTGGCCTCTCTGTATAGGGAACACCCTGCAGGGCCTCTCCCAAAGATGTTTATTCCAGACACAGCTCTGCAACTGTGAGAGCCCCTCCACCCCCAACTCTCCAACCAATCTAACATGGTCCCTCCGCTCACCTGGCTACCTGGCCAGCTTGACTACTCAGGCACATTCTTAGGATCTTTGCATTTGTTGGCTTCACTCTCTTAGAAGTAATTTCCCCAGATAGCCTCATGGCTACCACCCTTACCTGCCACAGGTCTTTGTTTAAATGCCATCTCCTCAATAAACTAGTTATGATCACACTATTCAAAATTGTAACCATCTCACTTCAGCATTCCATCCTTCCTGGCTTAATTTTTCCTTTGCCTGTATCAGCTTTAAATGTATACATTTTGCATGTAAGTGTCTTTCTTAGTTTGCTTATTGTGTCTTACTCAAATGGGACATAGATTCCACAAGTTCAGGAGGTACTTTGTTGAGTGGCGTAATCTCAACTCTTAAAAGAGTGTGTGGATCTTAGTAGGTGTAATTTATTTTCTAGTGTTGGTGTAAAAAAATAAACTAAAAAAACCCCAAAAGCTGGGTAGTTTAAAACAGCAAGAAATTGAGCTTAAAAAAAAAAAAATTCCACACCGAAATGAGAACATGCACAGAGATAGAGAATGAAACAATGATTACCACGGGCAAGAGTGGGAAATGGGGAGATGTAGTTCAAAAAATACAAAATAGCAGATTTGTAGAATGAACAAGCTTAGAGCTCTAGTATACAACATGAAGACTGACATTAATAAAATTGTATTAGGGGTTTTTTTGGTTAAATAAATAGATTTAGCTACTCCTGTTACAAGAAAAATGGTTGTATGAGATAATAGCTGTTAACCTGCTTCACTATAGTAATGATTGTACTATCGATCCTGTGACATCATGTTGTAAACCTCAAATATACACAATAAAATTCATTTAAAAAGGAAACAAGCAAACACACAAAACACATCAGGTAGTTTTTAATCTCACAGTTCTGCAGGGGGGAGGTATGTAATGAGGGTGTTAGCAATGCCTTGCTCCCTGTGAAGGCTCCTGAGGACACCCTTCCTTGTCTCTTCCTAGCTTCTGGTGTTGCCTGGCAATCCTTGGGGTTCCTTGGCTTGCCATTGAACCAGCTATCTCCAATCCCTGTTTCCATTTTTGCATGACGTTTTCTCTTGTGTGTCTGTGTCTTGTGCCCTATCTTCTTCCTATAAGACATCGGTCATTTGATTTAGGGCCCGCAATAATGCAGTATGCCCTCATTTTAACTGGTTAGATCTGCAATGATTCCATTTCCAAATAAGTTACGTTTTGAGGTTCCTGGTTAACATAAACTTGGGGGGGGGAGGCAGCACTTATTCAAACCATTGCCATTGGGTGAGGACTGTATGAATGCTTGGCAATCTGCACATCCCGGGTTCTTCACTCAAAAGTATTGGAGCCCAGCTGGGCTCGGTGGCTCAGCCTGTAATCTTGCGCCTTTGGGAGGCTGAGGTGAGTGGATTGCCTGAGCCCGCGGGTTCGAGACCTGCCTGGGCAGCGAGACCTCATCGCATCTACAATAAATCAAAAAATCAGCCGGTCGTGGTAGTGCATGCCTGTAATTCCAGCTACTTGGAAGGCTGAGGTGAAAGGATCGCTGGAGCCCAGCAGGTCGAGGCTGTGGTGGCCAGGAGCGGCCACTGCACTCCAGTCTGGGCGACAGAGTGAGACTCCAACTCAAAAAAAAAGAAAAAAGTATTGGAGCCCATAGACTCTTTAACTGTGGCCAATTGATTGAATAGATGTATCCGATTTGTTCATACACCACTGTGCCTATGCCTTTAAATCCCAATGTGGCCATCTAGCTTGATTTAACCATTGGGACCTTGCACATGGGACACAGAGACTTGGAAGTACTTGTGCATTAAGACTTATTTGCTGTCTTAGAAACCCTGAGTCCTTTATATGCCCATGGCCTGTGCAGGGCGAGGGACCATATGGAGAGGTCCCAACTGTCCCACCAGAGACCATCAAAATCCAGCCCGCCCTTAACAACTGCCAGCTGACCACAGATGCATGAGCAAGCTCAAATGAGTGCACCAGGGCCTGGTTATGAGTAGTGCAAACCCCTAGCTGAGCCCTGCCTAAATGACTAAGCTGCAGGGTCATGAACTAAATGTGTGGTTGCTCTTTTAAGCTACTGAATTTAGGGGTACCTAATATATTGACCTTGGATGGTTCTTAATTCTACTTTATTAAGAAAACACACACACACACACACACACACACACACACAATCTATATCCATATCTATCTATCTATGTTTATATTCTACTGATTCAGAAATCACATTTGTTTTAATTTTATCGAAGACTTCTAAGATGTTTAAAGGTATATTACCCATCAACAATTTAGTTGTCTTCATTCTTAGGTGCATTGAAGACAATTTCTAAGGTGAAAGACTTTCTTAGAATTACCAATCTGAAACTGCTTTACTTTGAATAATTGTGTAACTCATCCACTTTCTTGCCAAAGGAATTGTTATACACAAAAGAGAAAATTTACAATGTTGACATCAAATCTCATGAAGTTCTGTGCATATGTGCATTCATTCAGTTATGGAATAAAGGGCCTAGGGATTCCTCTTCTAATAATCTCAAATATAATTACTTTTTATAAAAATCAAATTATATCATGAATATAAAAATATATCTCAAATTTTTCCACATACAACCTTCAATTTATTCTTGAGGTTGTAAAATTTCCCTAAGGGGCAATACAATCCTAGCAGATAAAAATTGTGTCTGGAAAAGTCTAATATAATTGATAAAGTTAGCAAATACATCAAGTTTATAACGAATTTGCAGCTAGTACAATTTTGGGTGAAATGGACTTTTAGAGATTTAATCCTTTTTCTGGGAATGTTTTAATGACAAAACCAAAATGCCTCGTTGACACCTGGATTCAGCTTAGTTCTCGATCAATGCTTGCTTTCTTAATGTAACCATAGATCAACTCTGTCAAATTGCTAGAGTGAAAAAATTGTCAAAGGAAATTTACATTAATTCACATCAGTTTTTTTGGGCAAAAAAGTTGACTCATGGAATCAAGTGAGGGGTCCAGGCTTTCTGAGATTAGAATTCAAAAAAACAGGACATGCCTAACACTGGGCAGGCCCTTCTTCTGGGAGGGGTTTTAGGGTGGGAGGAGCATTGGGAAGGTTGGTTTAATTTCACTGTTCCATGAGACTCTTTTGAATAGAGGGCCTTGACGATTTGCTCTTAGTGAATAAGAAATGTTTGGAGAGGACCTTGAATACATTTTATCTCTTTTTGCAACTAACAGGTTGTCAGTGTTTTCACATGTAGGAGTTTGTCTAAGGAAGGTTTTTGGTTTTTTTTTTTTTGCACAGTACTATCAGAAAATAGGATAACTTATACATAATAAGATCCACTGCAAGTTATTTTTCTCTCTATCAATCTTGTTCACCCTTTTATTTGAAAGCAGCAGGAGAGAACATGTTGGGGTTTTTTGAGTTCTTTTTTATGATGTTGTATTTTGATCAGCTTAGTTCTACCTGAATGTTTGATGATGTGTTTGTGGCCGCCTCTAGGAGTTAACATTGTCAGGCTAGAAGATGTAGATACTTTGTGATTTAAAGAACCTCACCTGTTTATAAAGAAAATTTTTTTATTTTCTGGGGTTGCGGCTGGGAATGGAGTTGAGGCCACACCTCAGAAAATGCTTGCCTTATACCCTCTTCCAAACTTCTAAACTGGCTCTCCCTGGTGTGGGGGCCTCTTCCCACTTTCTCTCTGTTCCATGGCTCTCCTGCTGCCTTATAGCTGGGCTGCTCTCAGGAGATGAGCAAAGAGAGGCTGTGAGTGGTCAGTTGACTCGTCTAACATGATGTGACCAGGACCATGTGGGCAAGCCTTCAGTCAGTGCTGGGCAGAGGGAGTGAGCACCCCAAATCTTAGAGAAATTCAGTCCTTTACTCTTGTATAAAATGTTTTCATAAAAGCATGCATTAGAGCCAGTGTGCAAAAGTTGCAACAGGAATATCTACATTAGAAAGAGGTTCCTTTCTCTGGAGCAAGAATGATTACAGGTGTTGTAAAACATTATTTTAACATAATTACAATCGTCTTTTTTTAAAATCAGAGTCTCACCCTGTAACCTAGGCTGGAGTGGAGTGGCACGACAACCTCCTGGGCTTAGGCAATCCTTCTGCTTCAGCCTCCTGAGTATTCCCAAGTCACTGGGACTACAGGCGTGCACCACCATACCTGGCTAATATTTTCTAGAGACAAGGTACGTTGCCCAGGCTGCTCTGGAATTCCTCGGCTCAAGCAATTTTCTTGTCTCAGTCTCCTTAATTGCTGGGATTACAGGCTCAAGCCACTATGCCCGGACTTTTATATTAGTCTTTTTTTTTTTTTTTTAATAATTAATCAGTATTTTTATTATAGTTTTGTGGGGTACAGTTAAGGGTTAGGTGTACAATTACGTTTCATTCAGACACCCTGTTGATAAGAGGTGTTTTCCCAGCCCCAGACAGATATTTGCTACTGTTAATCCCATCTCCCTCCCCCCCATAGTTTCCTAGTACCGTCAGTCATTTTCTTATAGTATTACATTGGATGTTCAAGGTCCATTATATGAGTGAGAACATGTGATATTCTGATCTTTGTTTCTGTGTGAGGTCACTCAGTATTATAGACTCTAGTTCCATCCAGGTTGCTGCGAAATTCATGATTTTGTTCTTTTTTATGGCTGCGTAGTATTCCATCGTGTATATGTACCACATTTTTTTAATCCAGTCCTCTTTTGATGGGCAGCATGGTTGTTTCCAGGTTCTTGCTATTGTGAACAATGCTGCGATAAACATACGTGTGCAGGTATCTTTTTTATAGAGTGATTTGTGTTCTTCAGGGTATGTTCCCAGTAGGGGGATTGCAGGGTCATATGGAAGGTCAATTTTTAGAGCTTTTAGGAATCGCCACACTGCTTTCCACAGAGGTTGCACTAGTTTACACTCCCACCAACAGTGTAGAAGTGTTCCCTTTTCACCACACCCTCTCCAGCAGCTGTTATTTTTTGAGTTGTTGATAATTGCCATTCTGACTGGAGTTAGGTGGTATCTCAGTGTGGTTTTGATTTGCATCTCCCTGATGATTAGTGAGGTTGAGCATTTCTTCATGTGTTTGTTGGCTGCTCGAATGTCTTCTTTTGTGAAGTGTCTGTTCATATCTTTTGCCCATTTTATAATGGAGTTGCTTGTTTTCTTCTTTTCAGTACGTTTCAGTTCCTTGTAGATCCAGGATGTTAAGCCTTTGTCAGACCTAGAGTTGGCAAATACTTTTTCCCAGTCTGTAGGCTGTCTCCCTGCTCTCTTGATGGTTTCTTTGGCTTGCAGAAGCTTGTCAGTTTAATAAGGTCCCATTTGTCTATCTTCTCTCTTAAGTCCTGTGGGTTTCGGGTTTGTACAGGAATTGGATGCCAGTTCCGATTCCATGAGAGTATTCCTTCCTTTTCTAAGGTTCTTATGGTTTGAGGTTTTACATTTAGGTCTCTGATCCATTTGGAGTTAACCTTTGTGCATCTGGGGATAGATAGGGTCTGTTTCATCTCTGCATGTGGTCAGCCATTTTCCCAGCACCATTTACTGAATAGGTTCTCTCTCCCCATGGTAGGTGGTGGGGGCTTTGTCGAAGATGAGTTGGTTGAGAATTGAGGTTTTGCTTCTGGAATCTCAATTCTGTTCCATTGATCTATATCCTGTTCCTGTACCAATACCAAGCTGTTTTGATGATTGTAGCTTTATAGTAAAGTTTGAATCTGGTATTGTGATACCACCTGCTTTGTTTTTTTTGCTGAGGATTGTTCTGGCTATTCTTGGACGTTTGTGTTTCCATATGAATTCCTGTGTTGTTTTTTCTAGGTCTGAGAAGAATGTTGTTGGTAATTTAATGGGTATTGCATTGAATTTGTAGATTGCCTTAGGTAAGATGGACATCTTCACAATGTTGATTCTTCCGATCCATGAGCATGGGATATTTTTCCACTTGTTCGTGTCAGCTTTGATTTCTTTGAGCTGTGTTTTGTAATTTTCATTGTAAAGGTCTTTCACGTCTCTGGTTAGGAAGATGCCAAGGTATTTCATTTTTTTTGTGGCTATTGTGAATGGAACTGTGTTTTTTATTTGGGTTTCTGTTTGTTTATTATTGGTGTAGAGAAATGCGATTGTCTTTTGTACATTTATTTTGTATCCTGAGATTTTGCCAAAGGCTTTTATCAATGTAAGGAGGCCTTTGACAGATTCTCTTGGGTTTTCAAGGTACACCATCATATCATCTGCATAGAGAGATAACTTGACTTCCTCTTTTCCTATTTGAATACCTCTGATTGCCTCCTCTTCTCTGATTGCTTAGCCAGG
>NW_007216436.1:0-919 GCF_000164805.1 Carlito syrichta
AAGCCCTGAACCAGATGGCTTTCCAGCAGAATTCTATAAAACATACAAGGAGGAGCTGATGCCAATCTATTGAAAGTATTCCAAGCAATCAAGAAAGATGGAGCTCTCCCCAAATCATTTTATGAAGCTAATATCACATTGATACCCAAACTAGGTAAAGATCCATCAAAGAAAGAACTACAGGCCAGTATCCTAGATGAATACAGATGCTAAAATTCTTACAAGATTCTAGCAAACTGGATCTAACAACATATCTCAAAAATCATCCACCATGAACAAGTAGGCTTCATGCCTGGGATGCAGGGCTGCTTCAACATCCACAAGACCATAAACATAATTAAGTACATTAACAGATGTAAAGAAAAAAAAAACACATGATTATATCAATAGATACGGAAAAGCTTTTGATAAAATCCAGCATACCTTCTTGAAAAAACTCCTCAAACTTCTAGGCATAAATGGAACATACCTCAAAATAGTAAGAGCCATTTACAAGGAATTCACAGCCAATATACTGCTAAACAGACAGAAATTGGAACCATTTCCCCAGAAAACCAGAACAAGACAAGGATGTTCACTCTCACCTCTCCTGTTCAACATAGTATTGGAAATCCTAGCTAGAGCAATATGACAAGGGAAGGAAATCAGGGGTATCCAAATAGGAAAAGAGGAAGTTAAGTTATTCCTTTTAGCAGACAACATGATTCTATACCTTGAAACCCAAAAGAATCTGTCAAAAACCTCCTTGAACTGATAAAGAACTTTGGCAAAGTCTCAGAGTACAAAATAAATGTGCAAAAGCTAGTCACATTCCTATACATCAACAATAAATAAACAGAAATCCAAATAAAAAACACAATCCCAGCCGGGTTCGGTGGCTCAGCCTGTAATCCCGTGCCTTTGGGAGGCTGAGGTGAGT
>NW_007216437.1:0-2047 GCF_000164805.1 Carlito syrichta
TCAGACGTGCAAGCACAGCTCAACCAGATTCTCCACTCAGGGTCTCACTGGGCTGAAATCGAGGTGAATGCTAGGGCTACAGGGTCCTTTTCCAGGATGTTTTCAAACTTCAGTTCCTTGTGATTACATGACTGAGGTCCTCGTGTTCTTGCTGGCTACCAGCCAGTGGCCTGTTAGCTCCTAAAGGCCACCCTCAGTCCTTGCCCCATGGCCCCCCCACAGGTTTTCCTTCTAACACTTGGAATATCTCTGACTTTGGGAAGGGCCTATTTCCTTTTAAGGGTGCACCTGATTAGGCCAGGCCCACCCAAATGCTCTTCTTTTGATTAACTTGGAGTCAACTGACTAGTAACCCAGTTAAAGAGGGATATTCCATAACACCCACCAGTTCTGTGCCACTCAAGGGGAAAAGGTTGCACAGAGCATGCACACCAGGGCGCAGGGATTTTGGGGGCATCTCTGAATTCTACCCACCACATTTTGGTAACTGAACTTCTGAAATCAGTCCTTGTCTACTCAGTCAGTGTTAGAGACAGGATTTAGGGTAATCTCATCTAGCCTTGATCAATTGATATATCATCATCCAGGTCACAGTGGTTGGATCAGAAGTGGACACCTGCCCCAAACAAGCCCAGTGAGACCTAATCCAGGGTTTTTCACTGAAGTGACCAAGAGAAACCAATATCTCTTTCTTTCTTGATATTGCTGAAATGTTCAGCTATAAGCCTAAAGCTGATGGTGTACACCATGAAAGGAGAAAAGCCAGTCCTGAAGAAAGTAGAGCCAAGAGACAACAAGAGCAAAACTAAATTCTTATGACATATTGGAGTCCCTGGACCTAGCCAGATCTGAATCCAGGACCTATCCCACTCTTGGCAGTTATGTGAATCAGGGGGATCCTGATACATCTGCTGCAGGGATGCAGAAGGGCTCCTGCTAGCCTGACTGCTTGCTCACCTGGTGTGGGGAGGAGGAGGTGCTTTGTTGTCAGGAATACCAGCATGGAGGTGAAGGTAAAGTCTCTTCTCATATCTAGGCTACAGGGAAGAACCAAGAAATAAAATGCCAAATCAAATCTTCTATGACAATGTTGTCAAACTAAATGACATAGGACACTTTTTTAAGAGGGCAGCAGGATGGAAACCAAGGGAAGGCAGGCAAGACATAGAAAATGTAAGGCAGAACCAAGAAGACTTCTGGGAGCTGCAGTTGCTTTTTCTAAGTTGCCTTGGTGTCATGGAAAGAGAGCTGAGATGGGCAAAGACCCCACGTGGGTTCCACTTCCTCCCACCTGAATTTCGCACACAGTCACAAAACACAGCCCTATAGTGCTCACAGGTCCTGATGATCTGGCCGCTGTCACCTCTCCAACCTCATCTCCTCCCTCTCACCATTCTCACTCCTTATTCCCAGCCACGTGGTCTCCTTGCTGGTCCTCAAACACCCTAAGCTTCGATCCTGCCTCTGAGACTTCACACTTGCTCATTCTCTTGCCTAGATTATTTAATAGATACATGCAGGTTTCCTCTCTCACTTCCTTCAAGTATTTGCTCGGTCCTCATCTTTTCAATGAGACCTGTCCTGACCAAGTGATTTTTAATTAAAGCTTGTTCTTTCACCACTCCCCAGTCCCAGCTGCAGCAGAATGTCAGCTCACTGAGAGCAGGGCTTTGTGGACTGCTGTTTCTGTAGCACAGGGCCTGCAAAAAACCTGGTTCTCCATAAATGTTTGTTAAATGAATATATTCTGATCCTATCTCCCCCATCTCCTGAAGTGAAATTGAAGTTTCCCATCTTTGCCAGATTAAGGTCCTATTTAGTTCAGTTTTGTGTGAGGAGGGAAGTGCGTTTACTCATACACTCCGTAAATAGGTAATGAACATCAATCACAACAGCTTTTGGGGGGCTTCTGGGCAGTCACAATATTGCAATGAACAAGAAATAAGGTTCCTGCCCACAGGAGCTTATATTCAGGTGGGATACATGCTGGTAAATTATCATGTCCATTCCTCCAACCTCAAACCCTCTCTAGTGTGACAGGTCCTGG
>NW_007216438.1:0-2047 GCF_000164805.1 Carlito syrichta
GCACACCAGGGCGCAGGGATTTTGGGGGCATCTCTGAATTCTACCCACCACATTTTGGTAACTGAACTTCTGAAATCAGTCCTTGTCTACTCAGTCAGTGTTAGAGACAGGATTTAGGGTAATCTCATCTAGCCTTGATCAATTGATATATCATCATCCAGGTCACAGTGGTTGGATCAGAAGTGGACACCTGCCCCAAACAAGCCCAGTGAGACCTAATCCAGGGTTTTTCACTGAAGTGACCAAGAGAAACCAATATCTCTTTCTTTCTTGATATTGCTGAAATGTTCAGCTATAAGCCTAAAGCTGATGGTGTACACCATGAAAGGAGAAAAGCCAGTCCTGAAGAAAGTAGAGCCAAGAGACAACAAGAGCAAAACTAAATTCTTATGACATATTGGAGTCCCTGGACCTAGCCAGATCTGAATCCAGGACCTATCCCACTCTTGGCAGTTATGTGAATCAGGGGGATCCTGATACATCTGCTGCAGGGATGCAGAAGGGCTCCTGCTAGCCTGACTGCTTGCTCACCTGGTGTGGGGAGGAGGAGGTGCTTTGTTGTCAGGAATACCAGCATGGAGGTGAAGGTAAAGTCTCTTCTCATATCTAGGCTACAGGGAAGAACCAAGAAATAAAATGCCAAATCAAATCTTCTATGACAATGTTGTCAAACTAAATGACATAGGACACTTTTTTAAGAGGGCAGCAGGATGGAAACCAAGGGAAGGCAGGCAAGACATAGAAAATGTAAGGCAGAACCAAGAAGACTTCTGGGAGCTGCAGTTGCTTTTTCTAAGTTGCCTTGGTGTCATGGAAAGAGAGCTGAGATGGGCAAAGACCCCACGTGGGTTCCACTTCCTCCCACCTGAATTTCGCACACAGTCACAAAACACAGCCCTATAGTGCTCACAGGTCCTGATGATCTGGCCGCTGTCACCTCTCCAACCTCATCTCCTCCCTCTCACCATTCTCACTCCTTATTCCCAGCCACGTGGTCTCCTTGCTGGTCCTCAAACACCCTAAGCTTCGATCCTGCCTCTGAGACTTCACACTTGCTCATTCTCTTGCCTAGATTATTTAATAGATACATGCAGGTTTCCTCTCTCACTTCCTTCAAGTATTTGCTCGGTCCTCATCTTTTCAATGAGACCTGTCCTGACCAAGTGATTTTTAATTAAAGCTTGTTCTTTCACCACTCCCCAGTCCCAGCTGCAGCAGAATGTCAGCTCACTGAGAGCAGGGCTTTGTGGACTGCTGTTTCTGTAGCACAGGGCCTGCAAAAAACCTGGTTCTCCATAAATGTTTGTTAAATGAATATATTCTGATCCTATCTCCCCCATCTCCTGAAGTGAAATTGAAGTTTCCCATCTTTGCCAGATTAAGGTCCTATTTAGTTCAGTTTTGTGTGAGGAGGGAAGTGCGTTTACTCATACACTCCGTAAATAGGTAATGAACATCAATCACAACAGCTTTTGGGGGGCTTCTGGGCAGTCACAATATTGCAATGAACAAGAAATAAGGTTCCTGCCCACAGGAGCTTATATTCAGGTGGGATACATGCTGGTAAATTATCATGTCCATTCCTCCAACCTCAAACCCTCTCTAGTGTGACAGGTCCTGGAGCTGGACTGGGTACCACTGGAAACCCACCAGGCTGCCCATCAGCATGTCAGGCTCCCTGTCCCAAGATGCCAGGGAGGATCAAAGAGGAACTTGGTGGAGAGTGAGCTCTCAGTGGACCTGGCATGGCAGGGAGGGATAAAGATGGGGCAGATCTCCAGGGAGAAGGACGCTCAAGATCAGACTCGTTGATCTAAGCCACTTCAAAGGGTTTTTCAACTTCCAGCTTGAGCAGAGAAAATGATCACACGCCAGAGGGAAAGCTAGATGAATTTTTCAACTGGAATGTTCTTCCCTAAGGATGGGCCATTGCACATATCTCAAGTGCTACTACTTGATCTGAAAATCCTTCTGGGTAACTCCAGGTAAAAGGGCTTTGATTGTACCAGGGAGTACAGCTAAACTGTAGAGTTGAAGGGAATGACCG
>NW_007216439.1:0-1886 GCF_000164805.1 Carlito syrichta
AATATATTATGTTCCAAATTGTAAATGAGCATGAAAGGGAAATAATTCCTTCATTAATGAAAGTTTTTGTTCATGTGTGTAGAATAACTTGTTTGATTCTATTTTTCAAGTTAGTGGTTTCATTTGAATATTTAGCTTTTGTGTTTAGATATTCTCCCAGACTTACACCAGACTATCTGTCTTCTTGGCATTGTGAGTAATCATTGCTTATTATTAAATAAATAAGTCCCTGTTGATAATTATTTTGGAATTATATAGTTGTTTTTATGAGAAGAAGATAGGTAGAATATGAGCACCTGCAAGTTAAAGCATCTGTCCTTGAAACTTTATCTTTAAGGCTTATATTTGAAGCCACATCTTCCTTTTACTGGACTCTTGATATATATGGTGTAATTCTTCCAATTGGAAGTTTATATGACTCTCTTGTAACCCCAGTTTTACCTTTTCTGGACGCTGTTTTTATTTCTGAAGAGCCTTTCCCTAAGTCCCATAGACAGAATTTTGAGAATGTTTGGTAGCCTATATTTCCAATAACATCATATATTCTAAACTTGTACAAACATATTTGTTCATTTTTTGCATAATATACAAGTATCCCGATAGAAATTCAGTTTTTAAAAAAACTTATTAAATAAAAACAAGACCGTGGACAAAGAATCTTAAAAGAATGTGGACAAATTTGCTTGTAGAAAAAGCAGAATGACATAATGCACAGAAGTTTAGTTTCAGTTTGTTACTGTGAAAATGTGTTGTTTCCTATAAGCATACAAAGAAGATGTCATATTTACTAGTCATAAAATTATTACTTTACAAAAATGTACTTCATATCTGACCCTTATTGCACATATACACTGAGAACTCTAAAATGTATAATTTTATAAAATTATTTTTTAATCAAACAATATTTCTTTGAAGTTCTTTATTAGAAATCTATAAATACTCAATAATATTTCCAGGTGGCCTAGGTGAAGTTTAGAATACGAGAATATGCTATTAAAGAAGAAATATTCTGAAGAAAATAAGTCCACCATGCTTAGTCCTAGAGATATGGTCTATGAACAGTAATTATATGAATGATTTTGCAGGGATGACGGGTAAGCATCAGGCTTTAGGAATGATTCTCGTTCCTAAAGAAATCCTCAGATAAAGTTTTTATTAGATGGTTGGCGTCTTAAATAAGCACTTTGTGTATTACTTTAGTTTGTTCCAAGGAAAGACCTAATTTGAGAGCCAAACAGCAGTAATCAAACACCATGTAACAAACCCAAATCATTTGAGGGCTAAATTTGCTGGCCCTTTTTAGCCTCTCTCCTCTACAGAATAAAGTGAGGACTCAGAAAGCAAGCAGTCAGGGATGTTTTTCTCAAATACTAACTATAAACTTGATCCAGGAGTCACATTCTGACTGACATCAGTTGAACAAAGACTGGAAATGTTGTTGCTCAATCATTATGAAATACAAATCATCATTAGAAGTTCCTTTGTCAAACAGTATATATGAACACCATCTAGTGATCCAACCTGTTGTGCAAATTATAAACAGTTTCTTGAACAATTATCTTAATAGTCTCCCAGAACAATTCTCTAAAATTTCTGTATTCTTCAATATTCTTAAACACTTTTACTATGCATTAGATTGTGACTGGATCTGTCATCAAACATCCAATCAGGAAAACATGCCAATATTATACAATATGGTGATCAGAGCTACCATAAAGATAAGCTTATGAGAGGCATTTGATTCCCACTGTCTTTATTGGGATCAGACTAGAGCAGGGAACACTTCTAAGGAAAACTGCTTCTAAGTTTATTTTGAAAGAATGGGATTCAGCCAGGCTCGGTGGCTCAGCCTGTAATCCCGTGACTTTGGGAGGCTGAGGTGAGTG
>NW_007216440.1:0-1007 GCF_000164805.1 Carlito syrichta
CTTTATTAGAAATCTATAAATACTCAATAATATTTCCAGGTGGCCTAGGTGAAGTTTAGAATACGAGAATATGCTATTAAAGAAGAAATATTCTGAAGAAAATAAGTCCACCATGCTTAGTCCTAGAGATATGGTCTATGAACAGTAATTATATGAATGATTTTGCAGGGATGACGGGTAAGCATCAGGCTTTAGGAATGATTCTCGTTCCTAAAGAAATCCTCAGATAAAGTTTTTATTAGATGGTTGGCGTCTTAAATAAGCACTTTGTGTATTACTTTAGTTTGTTCCAAGGAAAGACCTAATTTGAGAGCCAAACAGCAGTAATCAAACACCATGTAACAAACCCAAATCATTTGAGGGCTAAATTTGCTGGCCCTTTTTAGCCTCTCTCCTCTACAGAATAAAGTGAGGACTCAGAAAGCAAGCAGTCAGGGATGTTTTTCTCAAATACTAACTATAAACTTGATCCAGGAGTCACATTCTGACTGACATCAGTTGAACAAAGACTGGAAATGTTGTTGCTCAATCATTATGAAATACAAATCATCATTAGAAGTTCCTTTGTCAAACAGTATATATGAACACCATCTAGTGATCCAACCTGTTGTGCAAATTATAAACAGTTTCTTGAACAATTATCTTAATAGTCTCCCAGAACAATTCTCTAAAATTTCTGTATTCTTCAATATTCTTAAACACTTTTACTATGCATTAGATTGTGACTGGATCTGTCATCAAACATCCAATCAGGAAAACATGCCAATATTATACAATATGGTGATCAGAGCTACCATAAAGATAAGCTTATGAGAGGCATTTGATTCCCACTGTCTTTATTGGGATCAGACTAGAGCAGGGAACACTTCTAAGGAAAACTGCTTCTAAGTTTATTTTGAAAGAATGGGATTCAGCCAGGCTCGGTGGCTCAGCCTGTAATCCCGTGACTTTGGGAGGCTGAGGTGAGTGGATTGCCTGAGCCCACGTGTTCAAGACCCGCCTGGGCA
>NW_007216441.1:0-680 GCF_000164805.1 Carlito syrichta
AAAGAAATCCTCAGATAAAGTTTTTATTAGATGGTTGGCGTCTTAAATAAGCACTTTGTGTATTACTTTAGTTTGTTCCAAGGAAAGACCTAATTTGAGAGCCAAACAGCAGTAATCAAACACCATGTAACAAACCCAAATCATTTGAGGGCTAAATTTGCTGGCCCTTTTTAGCCTCTCTCCTCTACAGAATAAAGTGAGGACTCAGAAAGCAAGCAGTCAGGGATGTTTTTCTCAAATACTAACTATAAACTTGATCCAGGAGTCACATTCTGACTGACATCAGTTGAACAAAGACTGGAAATGTTGTTGCTCAATCATTATGAAATACAAATCATCATTAGAAGTTCCTTTGTCAAACAGTATATATGAACACCATCTAGTGATCCAACCTGTTGTGCAAATTATAAACAGTTTCTTGAACAATTATCTTAATAGTCTCCCAGAACAATTCTCTAAAATTTCTGTATTCTTCAATATTCTTAAACACTTTTACTATGCATTAGATTGTGACTGGATCTGTCATCAAACATCCAATCAGGAAAACATGCCAATATTATACAATATGGTGATCAGAGCTACCATAAAGATAAGCTTATGAGAGGCATTTGATTCCCACTGTCTTTATTGGGATCAGACTAGAGCAGGGAACACTTCTAAGGAAAACTGCTTCTAAGTTT
>NW_007216442.1:0-690 GCF_000164805.1 Carlito syrichta
GGAATACTACTGAGCTGTCAAAAAGAATGGAATCATGTCTTCTGCAGCAACTTGGATGGCACTAGAGAACATCATCCTAAGTGAACTAACTCAGGAACAGAAAACCAAATTGCATGTTCTCACTTATAAGTGGAAGCTAAACTAAGGATCTGAAAAGGCAGAGAGAAGGGGTCGAGGACCCTGGAGACTCAGGAGGGGTGAGGAGAGAGGGATGAAAAATCACCTATCAGGTACATTGTGCACAGGTAGGACCGGTGGGTCCACTTAAAGTCCAGACTTTTTGGACACTATACAATGCAATCATGTAACCAAAAACTATTTGTACCCCACAGTTACTGAAATAAAAAATTAAACAATACTAATAATCCTTTGTATCTTGTTTGAAATAAGTAGCGGGGGTTATGAGGGGGGAAAGAAAGATACTTTCATTTCTAGTGCATGTTTAAATTTCCTATACAGCTCACTTGGCGTCTGAACCTAAATATAGACAAAAATTAACTAAAACATTAAGCAAATCAAACACAATGGGCCCAACACAGCATCTAGTTGGCCAGCCTCTCTTTCCAGCTAGAAAACTGGTCACTTCCATTCTGGGTCTGAAGTCAAAAAGTGGGTGAGATTCCATCCTTTGGCCTTTCCAGACACTCTTCCCAGAACACGGCAAGGTTACCTCAGCAAACAAACTCACCC
>NW_007216443.1:0-2047 GCF_000164805.1 Carlito syrichta
AACTAACTCAGGAACAGAAAACCAAATTGCATGTTCTCACTTATAAGTGGAAGCTAAACTAAGGATCTGAAAAGGCAGAGAGAAGGGTATCGAGGACCCTGGAGACTCAGGAGGGGTGAGGAGAGAGGGATGAAAAATCACCTATCAGGTACATTGTGCACAGGTAGGACCGGTGGGTCCACTTAAAGTCCAGACTTTTTGGACACTATACAATGCAATCATGTAACCAAAAACTATTTGTACCCCACAGTTACTGAAATAAAAAATTAAACAATACTAATAATCCTTTGTATCTTGTTTGAAATAAGTAGCGGGGGTTATGAGGGGGGAAAGAAAGATACTTTCATTTCTAGTGCATGTTTAAATTTCCTATACAGCTCACTTGGCGTCTGAACCTAAATATAGACAAAAATTAACTAAAACATTAAGCAAATCAAACACAATGGGCCCAACACAGCATCTAGTTGGCCAGCCTCTCTTTCCAGCTAGAAAACTGGTCACTTCCATTCTGGGTCTGAAGTCAAAAAGTGGGTGAGATTCCATCCTTTGGCCTTTCCAGACACTCTTCCCAGAACACGGCAAGGTTACCTCAGCAAACAAACTCACCCCTTTTCCTAGAGAAAGTGCTGTGGGGAGCCCCTATGGGTCAGAGACAGTAGACAAGGACCCCAGGCAATTTATCTGATGTCTCTGAACCTGGGCATCTGTAACAGTGGGAGACTCCACCTGTCCTGTGGATTCCTACATGTAGGGTATTGCCCGGACATGGACTGTTTGCCCCTATATGTGGCTTTTTCCTGTGCCCTCCCTCAGGGAGGAGCCTCTGACCAAGGCCAGTGTCAGGAGGGTCTACATATTCCCAGTAATAAGTCATGAGATGCAGGTGACCAAGCAAAACTGAAAGCAATGTAGTCATCACGTTTAATCAATGTCATTGTAAACACCATGCAGAAATTGGAATGATGAGTTTGATGATAAAACTGCTTGCTATACTGCCCTGAGGTGAATTCTCCACCGACCTGCCGCCATCAATGCCTCCCCTAAGTTCTAATAAACCACTGTCTCTCCCTACTGGACCTCCAAGTGACTACTTTGGAATAGGTAAGTATTACGCATGAGCCCCCTCAGACTCGGGGTCACTGTGCTGCCCCAGTAATGATGCAAGGAGTCACACAGCAAAGTGTTCAGCTCATCTGGGCATAGGCTATTCTGACCTGACCCAGCCCAGCGTTAGCACGAACTTGAAATCCTGAAGCTGGGTGATTCCAAGAGTTCGAACAGGGGCGAAAGCCATGGTTCTAGCAGATCCTGTGCCATGTGCTCTCAAATGACAGGGAATTCGATGCTGGATCCCTCACGACCTGGAACAGAGTTTGCAGTGGGGTTCCCTCTCATCACAGCCTCACGGGCTCCCAGCCCTGTGGCGAATCCAGCAGCACATCATGAATAAGGATTACAACTCCAAACCAGGAGGTTAAGACAAAGGAACTGACAAAGAGTATCCACCTGTGAGAAATTAAAGAGCGGCATTAGCGGGCTGGAGCATCTAGCCCACGCCGCTAGATCAGGAGTGTACCGAGTGGTTAACAATAGCTGCTCACGCCTTCTGAGGGTGAAAGAAAGAACCTTAAAATAGAATCTCATCACGTCCTCCAGGACCAAATTTCACTACAGTAATTGCATCTGTACAAAAGAGAACTGCAAAAGAAATGAGGTGTTCTCAGGCTCAGCGGTAAGGAAGGCATCATAGCCGCCCACTGAGAATTCCCATTAGGAGGGAGCTGGGCTGCCATGGAGGCGGCCCCTGCTCATGGCCCACAAAGCCCCCACCACGAGGCCCTCAATCCAGCATAATTGTCTGCATTGTGCCAAGTCCACATCAATTCAGTGAATTCTTTGAGGTTCCACCTAATGCTCTGAGCAGTGTGGAAAGCCAGGAGGGGCGTCCACCGTGACGGTTTCTCAGTGCGATTTCCATCCTCCCCAAATCCATCACACTAATTGAATGAGTCAACTTGTTGGAAGGAAAATGTTATTAGTCACCCTC
>NW_007216444.1:0-9398 GCF_000164805.1 Carlito syrichta
ATGATACATGGTTTCACGTGAGAGAAAGATATAATGATTCTTAACATGCATGTACAGCCTGAAAATATATGTTTCAAAATAACTAAAAGAAGATGTATTAGTCTAAACTAAATTTAATGACCACAATTCAAAAGAAAGTCAAATCTTTTTCCTAGATCAAGTTGCTTGTTGTTTTAATCTTAAGAAGGTATACATTTGGTTATATGGACTAATCAGTTATAGCTGAGTACTGAATACTCAGTACCAGTCCCGAGACTGAACACACACACCTACAATTAGGTCACTGATAGAATTCAAGAGCAGTTTTCTATAAGAAAAAGTTGCTGATCCCATACAAAAGAAAAGTGTACTAATATAGGTTGAATTGTCCCCCCACGACACACAAAAAAAGATAGGTCGAAGTCCTAACCCCCAGTACTTCTGAATGTGATTCTATTTGGATATAGGACTGTTGCACATGTAATTAGCAAAAATGAAGTCATACTGGTGTAGTGTGGGCCCATAACCTAGTATGATTGGTGTCCTTATCACGAGACAGCCGCGTGAAGACAGAAAGAACCAAAAGCCGTGACGAATGCAGAGTTTGGAGTTATGCAGAAACATGATCAGATAATGTCAACAGAGACCCGTTTAACTGAAATATAAAACCAGAATTGTGGGGGATCTTCAATCATTTCAGATATTAACTCTAATTTGAGTGTTTTCTTCCTTTAGTATAGATGTGATAGAAAATGGGGTAAACGTTTATATAGTACCTTTATGTCCATAATTATCTTCTGTATTCAAAAATTTTCTTGTAAGCCTAGCAAACAATTCTATAAAACATTCACCCCTCCTAGGTCATATCCCCCTTAACCACTTTTTCTAGCTGTAGGGAGGATGGGTTCTACTTAAAGAGAAGTAAAAGGCATTTTAAAATAGCAGCTATGATCTGACTATTTACATGTTAGGTCACTCTGGCCATTAAAGCTTCCTCTAATGAGTAAAGTAGCTACTGTTAATTATTCCTTTCAATTATGGCATTAGAAACATCGACTTCTTAAATGATGCTGTTATCTGGAAGAGTTGCCTGTCGACCAACTTAGCCAATACAACTTCCAGGTTGAAGAGGGAGAAGTAACCGGTTTATTTGTATGCTTATTTAATGTGTATTTCTCCTTATTCCAGGAGATATTTTAAATGATTGAAGATTGTGCAGTTATCTCCACCACAGACTAGATACATGAACTTTGGCTAAATCCAGTTTACTCATCTTCAATGGGAAAAAAAAAGCCCTATCAGAGAATTGCTTAAAATTGAAAGATGAATTTTATATGGAATTAGTTGTACACAGTAAATACTACCTGAATGCTTTCGGTGTTATCTGTTTCCTTAGCTAGGACTAGGAGTCAAAGGAAAAAAAAAACCTGCAAAGGCTTTTGGGAAGGAAGATAGAATGAAATACTGGATACTGTCCAGCTTGGTGAAGACCACATGGAAGGCCCCGATCACCTGAAAAATAAATAAAAGAGACACAGAGACACAACCTTGACAATGTACAGCCACTTTGAAAGACAGTTTGACTGTTCTAACAAAGTTGAGTATAGCCTTACCATGTGATCCAACAATCATGCTCCCAAGTTAGCAAATTAGTTGAAAGCTTATGCTTACAAAACAATCTGTACATGGTAGTTCAGAGCTACTTTAGCCATAATTGTCCCCAATTGAAATCAACCAAGATGTCCTTTAACAGGCAAAAGTATAAACAAATTATGCTACACTCTTAAAATGGAATATTACTCAGTAATAGAAAGAAATGAACTACCAAGCCATCAAAAGGCTTCAAAGAAAAATAGAAGTGTATGTGACTAAGTGAAAGATGCCAACCTGTCAAGGCTAAATACCACATGACATTCTAGAAAAGGCAAAACTGGGGAGACAATAAAAAAGCTCAGGGGCTGCCAGGAATTCGGTGGAGAGAAACAGTATGAGTAGGTAGAATGAAGGGACTTTTTAGGATGATAAAACTATTCTGTATGATATTGCAGTGGGTGCATAAAATTACCAAAACCCATCGGACTGTAAAACACAAAGAATAAACTCTAATATAAAACATGGACAGCCAATAATTAGTATATTGATATCGCTCTATCAATTGGACCAAATTGATACAAGAAGTGTTAACAAATGCCCATGCAAAATGCTAACCATGAGTGGAATAGAGGGTGTGTATGAAAACTCTCTGTATTTCATGCTCATTATTTTCAGTAAACCTAAAACTGCTCTGGAAATAAAGTCTTAATGTAAAACAAACCAAACATGATGTACTTTTTAACTCTGGACTCACGGTCTGCCCTAGACACTGTCTGACACTACCCTTGAGACTTTCCATAATATCACATGATAATGTGTGCAGGTACTTTTTATTTATTAGATTTGCTTACTAATTTGTCCCAAAAGGGATTTAATTTCATTGGGTAATGAGGCCTGGATATCAGTCCCATCAAGTAAGCTATGTAGGGTCCTAGCTGGGCTCCAGCTGGGCTGATGGTCTGTCTGTTCCTCCAGAGCGTCTCCAGGGAAATAACCCCAGGGAATACCATGGGGGAACCTCTTTGACCACAGTTTTGCCGATTGGCTGCCTGAAAGCCAACAAGTGTTTAACAACCTACTTCTCCAAACTCAGAATTATGTTAAGGGTTTCATTCCCCTGATTCAAGCCTATAAAATGTCTTCCCCCAAAAGAAATCCCTTTTATTGCTTCATCATAAAAAAGCACTTGTGAGCAGCTTTAAACATTTCCGTTCAGACAACAGGTCTTGCTGTTTCCCATTAGAGAATATTTGTTCTTTCATATGCTTCACCTTCAAGTCTATTTGCTTTAGTTTTTTTATTTCTCTTCATTAAGAGTTTCTCATTAAATATCTTATTCTCCATAAAAATGATCAATCGAGGGATATGGTCCAACTAATGAATGCACCAAAACAGAACTGCTATTCCTCTCAGACCCAAAGACTGTTCTGGAAAAGGCTAAAAGTTTGTGTCATCTACTCCACCTTTATTCTTTCCTTAAGAAAGCAGTGAGTCATCCCCTAAAGAAACTCTGAAAAACTGGGAGAACAAAACTGCCATGTTCTAAATAACCAGTCTCTTCAACAACAATACCACCACCATAAACAAAATATGCAGTTTCCGGCCTATGTACATTTCTGCCATTGCCAAAAATCTTCCTTTTCTTGTGGAGAAGTCTACTTAATAAGCCAAACCTGAGGAGACACAAAGGCTAATTAAACTCTTACAGGTTTAATTTTCTTCACCAGAATTTCCCCAAATATGGTATATATTCTACTGTTGGTGTATTAGACTTGACATGATACATGAATAATGGTAATACATTAAGGTTATTCATTTAGTTTATTTTACATTATAAAAATATAGCTAGCATATCAAATCTATGGTTTTATGAACATTATTGCTTTTGGACAGTAAAATAATATCTTTAAAGAAAAGTAATCTAGTTGCTACGTGCCTAAGGCAAACCCATAGGGAGAAAAATCAAGCGACAAAGTTTGGGAAACACAGCTTGCAACAAACAGAAAAAGCATGTTAAAATTTTCTAATTAGTTATTGTAACAACCGATTGTTTGGTTTCTTAAAAAATAAATCAAATAGGACTTCTATTTTTAGTGTTTGAGCGACTTCCATACTGTTTTCCACTATTGACACACCCACCAATAAGGTATATGAGTTCCTCTTTCTCCACATCCTTGCCAGAATCTGCTGGTTTTTGTCTTTTTGATAACAGCCATTCTACATGGGGTGGTAACAGTCATTCAACATGGGGTGAGATAACATCGCACTTCACTTTTGCTTTGCGTGTTCCTGATGATTCGTGATGTCGGCCATCTTTTCAGATTCTTGTTGACCATTTGGATGTTTTCTTTTGATAGTAAAGTTTATTTCTCCTTTTTAGACTGGATTTTCTTATTGTTGTGTTGTTTCAGTTCTTGTGTAATTATGGATATTAGTTCCTTAGTGGATGAGTCAATAATTTGCAAATAATTTCTTCTATCTTTTTAGGCTGTCTCTTCCATTGTTTGCTTCCTTAGATTTGCAGATGCACTTTTGTTTGACATACTCCCATTTGTCTGTTTGCTTTTGTTGCCTGTGTTTTCATGGGCTTCTCCACGAAATGTTAGCCCAATCCAGTGTGTTGAAAGGTTTCCCCTATGTTTTCTTCTACTAACTTCATAGTTTCAGGTCTTACATTTAAGACCTTAAACTTGATTTTTTTAACGTGATGATAGACAGTTGTCTAGTTTTATTCTGCTGCATATGGGTATCCAGTTTTCCCAGCATTGTTGATTGAAGAGAGTGTCCTTTCTCCACTGAATGTTCTTGATGATTTTGTCAAAAATCAGTTGGCTGTAAATGTGTGGATTTATTTCTGGGTTCTCTATTATTTTCTATTGGTCTCAGTGTCTGTTTTCATGCCAATGCCATGATACTTTTATTACTATTGATTTGGAGTCTATTTTGAAGTCAGGTCAAGTAGCAACTCCAGCTTTGTTCTTTTTGTTGAGAATTTCTTTGGCTATTTGTGGTCTTTTGTGAATCCAAGTGAAGTTTTGGATTTTTTTTTCTATTTCTATTTCTATAAATATTGTTATTGTTATTTTTAAGCAGTTGTAGTTTATAGGTTGCAGTTTATAGGTTGTTTGGAATAGCATGGTAATTTTCACACTATTAATTCTTCTAATCCATGAATATGGGATGTATTTCTGTTTGTGTGTGTGTGTGTGTGTGTGTGTGTGTGTGTGTGTTCTCCAATTGCTTTCATCCATGTTGTATAGTTTTCTTAAGAATTCTCACCTTCTTGGTTAAATTTATTCCTAGGTATTTTATCTTTTTGTACCTATTGCAAATGGGATTGCTTTGTTGATTTCTTTCATTTACTTTTCTGTTAGTTTGTTGTTTCATAGAAATGCTACCAAAATTTGAATGCTGATTTTGTATTCTGCAATTTGACTGAATTTGCTTATTGGTTCGAAGAGGTTTGTTTGTTTGTTGTTTTGGGAGGCTTATTGTAGAACTTTTAGGGTTTTTTATATGTCACCTGCAAACAGGGAGAGTTTGACTTCCTTCGTTTCCATTTGGATGCCCTTTATTTCTTTCTCTAGCCTAACTTCTCTGGCTAGAGCTTCCAGTACTATATTGAATATGATACAGCAATCTCACTTTTGGATACATATCGAAAGAAGGGAAAATTAGGATGTTAAAAAGATATCTGTACTCCCTTGTTTATTGCAGCACTGTCCCTAATACCAAGATATGAAACCAACTTAAGTGTCCATCACAGATGAACATATGAGGAAGTTGTAGCCAAGCATGTTGGCTCACACCTGTAATCCTGACTGTGAAGAGACTGAGACAAGAGGGTTGCCTGAGGCCGGGAGTTCGGGACCAGTCTGGGCAACATAGTGAGACTTTGTCTCTAGAAATAAAAGATAAACAAAAACTCAACCAGTCATGATGGCATGCACCTGCAGTTCCGGTTACTTTAGAGGCAGATGCAGGAGCATTGATGTAGCACAGGAGTAAGAGGTTGCAGTGAGCCACGATCATGTCGCTGCCTCCAGCCGGGGCAACAGAGTGACACCTCAACTCAAGATAAAAAATGAAGAAGAAGAAAAGAAAGAAAGGAAGGGAGAAAGGGAGGGAGGGAGGAGGAAAGGAGGGAGGAAGAAAGGAAAAAAAGAAAGAAAGAAGAAAAGAAAGGGAAAAATGTTTTAAAAATTGGTACACAATATACACAATGGAATATTATGCAGCCATAAAGAAGGACAAATATATGGACTTTGCAGCAACTTGGATGGATTCAGAGTCGATCATACTCAGTGATTTATCACAGAAACAAAGAACAGAGTTTCATATGTTCTCACTCATAAACGGACCTTGAACAATTATAATACTATAAGAAAGGGATTGGCAGTAGTGGGAAACTGTCAGGGTGGGGGTGGGATTAGCAGTTGCGGGAAACTGCCAGGGGAGGGAAGGGCATACCTCATCAACAAGGGCACCTGCATGATCAGTGTTTATATACCTAACCCTGAAATGTACCCCACATCTTCATAATAAAAATTTAAAAAATAAAAATAAAAATAAATTGGTACACATATACAAAATAATACTCTTTAGCTATAAAAATTTAAAAAATTATTTCATTTGTGGTAACATGAATGAGCTTATAGGACATTTTGTTAAGTAAAGTAAGCCAGGCACCTAAAGATAAATCTTGAATTCTTCACTCATATGTGGAAGATTTAAAAGTTTATGGCATAGGAGTGGAGAGAAGAATGGAAGTTGCTAGAGTCTGCAAATTGCAAGGGGAGTGGGGAATAGCCAGAGGTTGGTTGGTGATGGCAAAACACAGCTAGACAGAGGTAACAAGTTTCAGGGTTTCAGAGCACTGTGGAATGAGTATGGTTAACAATGCAGTGTATGTTTCTAATGGATAGAGAAGAATTTGAATGATTTCAATACAAAGAAATGACAAACATTTTTCTGGAGGTGCTAATTACCCCAATTTGATTGTGTATTGAAATATCACACTGTACCCCAAAAATCTATAAAATAGTCGTGTGGCAATTAAAACTAAAAATGAAAGTAAAAATTAAAAGTAAATCTAAATGAACAGATCCACCAAGGGAAATAAAAGTCAAGGAGAAACTGAATAGTATTAGGATCAAGTCTGGAAACTTCTTCAGACTGACTAAGTCAATCTTCTTCATCAAACTTTCCTTTAAAGTCAGGTGATAGCTGGAAGTTTTTCTGTAAGAGCTCTGTTCTTATATCCTAGCTTTGCAAAAAGAACATAAACCCACCTGAATGCCTCATAATATTTTCTGTTTAAGATTGCCAAGATAAACAAGTGTTCAACTCCCAAACCTAAGTTTTGTGTTTTCTGCCACAGTTGATTATTTTTATCCAACTAAGTGGAAAATCTCTACTACTCACACAATCACCATGACCTATTATTTTACCTCTTCAATATCATCCAAATGAATTCACTTCTACTTATCAGTATTACAGATTTCTAGGCCATTACTATTCCTCTTCTATTTCAGGACCCAATCGTCACAGGACTTTCTCCAGGGAACCTCACCTTATACTCAGGTGAAGGTTGACTGCCTTCAAGTGTTTCCCTAAAGCACACATTTCTCATCACACCTGTTATGTGATGAACTGCATATTTGGGTCCGCCTAAAATTCACTTGCTGAAACTTTACCCCTCCATGTGATAGTATTAGGAGGTGTGGCCTTTGGGAGATCATTAGGGTTGAATAAGGTCAGAAGGCAGAACTCTCATGAGTGGAATCAATGCCTTTATTATAGTTCCTGGAGGGTTTTCTTCTCTCTGTTCTCCGCTATATCATGATGCAAGGAAAATCTGGCCATCCACAGCCCAGAAGAGAGCCCTACAGAGGACTTGACCATGCAGGCACCCTGGTTTAGAACTTCCGGCCTCCAAAACTTTGAGAAATAAATTTCTGTTGTTTATGAGTCAACGGGTCTGCGGTAATTTGTTATAGCAACCTGAATTGTAATTGATATCCAGTTACCTTTTTGTTTTGCTAACTTGTCCCATTGCCTCCATTAGATAAACTATCTTCTAAAATTAGTACATTTTTGTCTTAGTCATTGCTTTATTCCTATAAATTATTATATGGGAAGGGACCTCCTCCGGGTGAAATGTATGTATAAAAAATTGTGTATTTATTTTTACATGTTTAAACTTTAGTCACTTTCACTGTACTCTTTGTTTGATGTAATACAGCTATTGGGATGCTTTTCCACTGCTTAAAATTTTTTTTATTTTAATTTTTATTATAAAGATGTGGGGTACATTTCAGTGTTCGGTATATTAACATTGATCATGCATGAACCCTTGCTGATGAGGTATACCCCTCCCTCCCCTGGCAGTTTCCCTCAGCTGCCAATCCCACCCCCCACCCAACCTCCTGACAGTTTCCCACTACTGCCAATCACTTTCTTATAGCATTATAATTGTTTAAGGTCAACTTATGAGTGAGAACATATGGAACTCAGTTCTGTGTAAAACGGCTTTTGAACTCATCAATGGTGATGTCTTTTAGGGTTTCTGCCATTTTTTTGTTTCACCTTTTCCACATTGGCAAAATGTTTCCCTCTGAGGATTTTTTTCACCCGGGGAAACATTTTAAAAAGTCACTTGGCATGAGATTGGGTAAATAGGGAGTTTAGCACATGAAGGTCGGGCTGTTTGGGGTCAAAGACAGCTGAGCATTCAGTGAGGTGGGGGCGGGTGAGTGGTGTAGAGGGACCAACCACCTGCTTGCCACAACTCAGGATGTGTCTTCTGCAAATCAAGACACAACCTTCTCAAAATGTCCAGATAAAAACGTTTGTTTGCCTGATCTGCAAGAAAAAATTCCAAGTGTACTAGCAAGGACCTCCTTTCAAAAGGTGAACTACTTAGTCGATGGATTATTTCAATGGCTTTCTGGTTTTTCCTCCATACCGGTTACCCCTTCCATCCACTCCCTGCATTACAACCGAAGTGCTTATTGTCAAACAGTCTAATGACATTGTGCTGTTATTTTAAATGTTTATGATTGAAGATTGCACAGAATGAGCTTAAGCTAGATGAAAACCCAAAACAGGGAATCTTGTTTTACTTGAAGGGTTGCATCCAACAGTGTCTGTGCCTGGCCACACCCCCTGGGGTGCATACACCATCATCAAACACATGACTCCTGGATAGCCAGAACCCTCCTTACAGCCAGGACCACAATCCATGTTCAAGAACTTCTCTCAGTGTAGTTTTAATTTCATTTCCTTGATGACTAGTGAGGATGATCATTTCTTCATGTATCTGCTGGCTGCTCGTATGTCTTCTTTTGAGAAGTGTCTGTCCATGACTTTTGCCCACTTTGTAATGGGATTTTTTTTTCTTTTCCCTTTTGAGTTCTTTGAGATCTTAGATGTTAGGCCTTTGTCAGACATGGAGTTGACAAATACTTTTCCCCAGTCTGTGGGCTGCCTCCTTGCTCTCTTGATGGTTTCTTTGGCTTTGCAGAAGCTTTTCAGTGAGTTAATTTTTGTGTATGGGGATAGATAGGAGTCTTGTTTGAATCTTCTGCATGTGGTCAGTCAGTTTTCCCAGCACCATGGCCATTATTAATAACTCAAAAAACAACAGATGCTGCAGAGGATGTGGTGAAAAGGGAACACTTCTACACTGTCGGTGGGAGTGTAAACTAGGGCAACACCTGTGGAAATCAGTGTGGCAATTCCTAAGAACTCTTAAAATCGACCTTCCATATGACCCTGCAACCCCCCTACTGGGAATATACCCTGAAGAACACAAATCACTCTAT
>NW_007216444.1:9418-25990 GCF_000164805.1 Carlito syrichta
ACAATAGCAAGATCATGGAACCAACCATGCTGCCCATCAAAAGAGGACTGGATTAAAAAATGTGGTACATATACACGATAGAATATTATGCAGCCATAAAAAAGAACAAAATCATGAATTTTACAGCAACCTGGATGGATTTAGAGTTTACAATCCTCGGTGATCTCTCACAGAAACTAAGATCTGAGTATCACATGTTCTCACTCATAAGTGGACCTTGAACAACTATCGTAATACTATAAGAAAAGGATTGACAGTGGCAGGAAACTATGGTGGGGGCTGGGAGGGACAGGGAGGTGGGATTAACGGTAATCGATATCTGTCTGGGGATGGGGGGCACACCTCATCAACAAGGGTACCTGCACAATGCATATTTGTATACCTAACCGTTAACTGAACCCCACAATTTAAAAATAAAAAATATGTATTAAAAAAAAGAACTTCTCTCAGCTATAGGTGCAGAGAGCTAGAATTTTCTTGGAATTTGAGATCCCTGAGGGGCAGGGACTGACAGGTTAGGTGAAGAGATAGCAATACCTTGGCTCCGTGCACTCTTGAAGTTTACGCTGCCTAAGAATTACCCTGAGGCAGTGTAGGTCACAAAACAACCCTGAAGTGTTGAACTAGAATGACCCGCCACTAGAATTACTGGGTTTGACTTGATTCTACACTCCCCTTCCCTTACTGTTTACTCTGCTTTATTTTCCTGGGATCACTTCTTAAATACATTATTTTCTCATAAATTCATATCTTTAGGTCTACATTTGACAAGCTCAAGCTATGACAAGAATGCCTGGTGTCTACAGAGCCCCGGGCTAAGAAGGAACTTAGACTATGACAGAAACTAAGACCAGAAATATGAAAGATGACATGAACAATTTCAGGAAAATAGTCACACTTTGTTTTAGGTCTCTTTTTTGTTTTTCTTAATAACTGCTTAATTTTTCCTTTTCTGCTTCCAAATGCACTTGGTAGAATATGTAATTCTACAGCCCCTGAGTTAATACTTCCACTTGTACATTTGGGTGATCCTCAGCTTAAACTCAAAGAGAAAGCATACGATTGCATCTATCTGATTAGGACATCTGCCCAAAGCTTACCCAACCACCCATGGCCAGAGAGATAACAAAGCATCTTTTTTTTTTCCAAGGGGGAAAGAAAAACTATCTTTTATTTTATCTTATTTTATTAATTAATTTATTTATTATAAAGATGTGGGATACAATTCAGGGTTATGTATACAAACATTGATCATGCAGGTACCCTTGTTGATGAGATATGCCCCTCCCTCCCCTAGCAGTTTCCACCAACTGCCAGTCCCACCCCCCCTTCCCCTGACAGTTTTCCACTACTGCCAATTGCTTTCTTATAGTATTATAATTGTTCAAGGTCACCTTATGAGTGAGAACATATGGAACTCAGTTATTTGTTTCTGTGATAAACTGGGAAAACTGGCTGAACACATGCAGAAGATTGAAACAGGACCCTCACTTTTCACCATACACAAAAATTAACTCTAAATGGATCAAAGACCTAAATGTAAAACTTCAAACTGCAAGAAACTTAGAAAATGCAGGAGACACCTTATGGAAATTGGAACTGGCAACCAATTCCGGATCAAAACCCGAAGTGCCCAGGCCATAAGAGGTAAGATAGACAAGTGGGACCTCATTAAACTGACAAGCTTCTGCAAACCCAAAGAAACCATCAAGAGAGCAGTGAGACAGCCCACAGAACGGGAAAAAATATTTGCACAGCATCTCATAACACAAACACAGCAGGAGGATTAAGCAGAGAGACTCCAAAGCAAGAGAAAGCAATTGGTATGGTATCTGGCCAGGTCATATACAAAAGCATCAAGTAGCATAGTGATCCACCACTCAAAACCCTTACACAGTTCCTGATAATTTTTAGAATCAAGTCCAAAAATCTCACCAAGACATACAAGGTATTTATGATGCAGCCTCAGTTCTTCCTCAACTTACCCCAGAATCCATGCGAAATGTCCACGACAAAGGAACCTCTCTTTTCTCTTATGCGTAGAATTTTCTGCTCTCTGCTGCCAAAGAAACTCACGGCCTTCCCTACACACATCCTTCATCTGGCCAACTGTCATTGGTATTTCTGAATTAACTCAGGTATCCACACCCTCTACAAAACCTAGGGTGATGCCCGGAGTCTTGGTTAAGGATCGCTTCTCTGTGAGCGTCTACATTATCCCACCATATATTTTTGTCTGTCGGGAGCATCCCAGAACAGAAGTTTTTAAAAGGAAAGCAAGCACTATTTTATGCTATTTACCAGCCTCAATAACCAACAAAGTGCTTGACATTGTAAAGATATTCAGTACATTTTTTAAAATGAAAGAATAGAAGGAATGAGGAGATGGAAGAATTAAAAAAAAAAGAAGAAGCTTGAAAGAACCACCAAGTAGAACAGCAATTGGTTGAGAAAGATCTCTTGAAACATTTTTATCTGCTGCCAAGGATAAGGTGTGCACTACTGTTTCTGGGACTGAGGTTTTTCAAAGCAAAATGACCAAAAGGTGATGTGCAAATCTTAAACTCGTTCTGGAAGTAAAAACACAGAATGGTATTTGATGAGGTTTGGGAGATGTAGTCACTAATTTTGGCTTTGTGCTCACGTCTTACTCATGAGCTCATCCTGTTGTGAATTTTCCTCTATCTCCAAAATCTTCTTGAACAGGACTTTCTGCCAACAACAAGAACAACTTTTGTCCTCCGTCTTTTGTCTGCAAGATCTATTCATGCTGACTCACCTGTCACGACAGGTTGATCCTGAATGTCATCTATTAGCTGTGCCTTCAGAAAATGAGCCTCTATTTAATTACCCTTTCTCTTACCCACATGAACTGAAAGCTTATGAATACCTGTCTTTACAAGGCATGTGTAGATCTGAACTCTGGTAAGATACTAGTCATGGAACAGATCAGCAACTGCAAAATTCCTAAATCCAAGCCCTAACATAAGCTCAGATATATTTCTGACACTGTAGGAAGTTATTCACTACGAAAAAACCTTACTTAAAGTGTGACAGATAGACAAGGAAAGGCAAAAACCCTGACATTCTAAGCTTCCTTTGGAGCTTCTGATAATGAAGACCTGGCTTTTAGGACATGACTTCTGATTGTATAGGTCTCTTCTGATAGTGCAATCACAGGTTAGCCGCACTTTATCTGTTTATTCAATAATTATTTTTTTCAAGTGTGAATGTGTACAAAAATTGTCACAAGCAATGAGGATAAAACAATTAGCCAGTACCCTGCCTTCTTGAAGTTTATGGTCTAGTGGGAGAGAATAACAATAAAACAGACAAAAATTACATAATTATGTCACAATACATACTTAGAAAAAAAATGAAGAGTGTCATGAAAATCTATAACTTGAGGGATTGGCTTTATCTTGGGGACTAGGAAAAGTTTCTCTTAGGGATAATGATGGCACTGGTAATGATTAATAATAATAACAATAATTAATAACAATAACATTTATATTTTTCATTTATATCAACACTGTGAAGAGAATTATGTATCTATAACAATCAGTCAATGAGATAGATGCTGGTATGATCCTTATTCTCTTAATGAGGAAACTGAAATCTAAAACGTGTTTAAATGATTTGCTCAAAGCTACACAGCTCAGCAGGGAATTGGTAACTGAGATCTGAAAATAAATAGGGGACAAGCCGGGAAGTGCAGGGAAAAGCATGTCAGGACAGGGTTGCATAAGGGCCTGAGGCTAGGATGGACAAAGTGCGGAAGAACTGGTGGCAGACCAGTGGGGCTCTGGTTTAAGGAGTGCCATAGGCGTAAAGGTGAGGGCACAGAGGTGGGTCTAGCCAGCTCACAGGGACTTTAAGCAAAGGTAAGGATTTGGGTCTTTCTCTTAAAACAAAGCAATGAAAGCCAACGAACCTGTAAAACAATTCATTGACATGATCAGATTTTATCAGATTGACATGATCAGTATTTAGAAGATTACCCTTGACACCATGGTGAGGAATAAACCAGAGAAAACAATGTCTGTTGAAGAACATTGTTTAGCAATGGAGAGGTGAGTTTCTAGAACAGAAGATTACTTACTCTTCTCTACTTTATTTTAGTTTTCTGGTAAGACCCACCTGACATGTGTCTGAGGGCCGACATGACAGAAATTCATCCCTTTATAAAACATACTCCAAGACACCATCAACCAATAGTTCAGTGTCTTTTGCAGCATACATATGTCATA
Organism: Carlito syrichta; assembly: GCF_000164805.1. Taxonomy (NCBI): domain Eukaryota; kingdom Metazoa; phylum Chordata; class Mammalia; order Primates; family Tarsiidae; genus Carlito; species Carlito syrichta. The sequence goes on from NW_007216444.1 coordinate 13,669, forward strand.
AATTTCTCCCAAAATTTGGGGCAAGGAAAATCCTGGTCATACACTGACTGATTTCCACAATATGATACAGTGTCACATATAACCGAAAATTTTCAAGAGTTGTTACTGGAGTGCTCACTTTGTCTTAATTAACACATAAACTTTCCAACAGCAGGAATCATACATTTTAATTTCTTGTGTCCACAATAAACATAACAGACTGTTAGAGACCCATAATGCAGGGTATAAGTTTATAAATTGAAAAACAAATAATCACAATTATTATAAAGTAATCTGAGAGAATATGAAAGCAATGCTACAGTTGTGAAATAAATCTCCTCGGCTATTTGAACAGAGATGAAAAACAAACAGTTGTGCTAGAAAAGAAAGCTCGCTTCAAATTTTTCATATTGCTAATCCCATTCCCTGGAGACTGAAAATTCATCTTTTGGCAGCAAAAATAAGCTGAAAAATTGTAAAGAGCAGACCCACATATCTTATTAATTAATGACAGTTGTATAAGCTTTTACTGACCCATCTGCTTCCTATTTAATTTTCCTGCAGGCCCTTGCAGCAGGGAAGTGATGCTTTACCTGAAAATGGGTTTCTTTGCGGTTGCTCCCATGTTACAGGTAAGAATTAGGCCTGGAGAAACCGAATGTTCTCCTCAAAGTCCCACAAGTAGTTGAGTCGTAGACTAGGGACTTGTCCCCAGGTTTATCTGGCTCCAAGATCCATGTTCTTCCCACTACTTTCCTGACTTTCCAAAGTGAGGTTGAAAACAAGACATGAAGATTCAGGGAAAACTGATCCCTGCAGCGGCTACAATTCATTGAGCACAAAACTTCACCAAAGAAATAATGGGTACCTGAAGCTGAAATGGTAGAAAATTTCTCAGCTGCTATACATTTTTGTAGGGCGAAAAGTACTTAAAGCATCCTTGAGATGAACATGTGAGTAGATATTTTTGTCATACCAGTTTGAGTCTTCTTTTCAGGAGCCAAGCTAGGCAGGGAAGTGCCCAAGAGTGAACAGATGAAGTTCACAAAGCAAGTGAAAGGGGGACTCAAGCCAAGGTTGAGTCCAAAGGTCAAGAAAGCAAGTGGAAAGTAACTCTCAGATTAAAGCCAAGGGCCTCTGGACCTGTACACAAAATGGGAATGATAGAAATTTAGTGACTCAAGGGAGGGCTGTATGGAAAACACAAGAAATGGTGCCCTCATCAATAATCCTCAGCTATTGTGCCAAAAGTGAACAGGCAAGGTGAATAAATTAATTTAGAAGTGGAAAGATTCTGAATATCAGGATTTATATGAAGACATGAGTCTCATCATCAAAAAGTCAAAAAACAGCAGGTGCTGGCAAGGCTGCTGAGAAAAGGATACCACTGCATTGCTGATAGCAATGTAAGCTAGTTCAACCCTCGTGGAAAGCAGTGTGGCATTTTCTTAAAAGAACCAAAAACCGAGCTACCATATGATCCAGCAATCCCACTTTAGGGAATATACCTCGAGGAACATAAATTTCTTTACCCAAAAGATATCTGCATGTGTATGTTTATTACAGCACTATTCACAACAACAAAAACATGGAACCAATCCAGATGCCCCCGAAAGTGGACTGCTGAAAGAAAATGAGGTACATATACAACACGGAGTTGTAAGCAACCATAAAGAAGAATAAAATCATGTTCTTTGTGGCAACGGGGATACAGAAGACCATCATTCTAACTGAACTATCATAGAAACAAAAATAGGAATACCGTGTATTCTCACTTATAAGCAGCTCCTGGCAACTGGTCACATGAACACAAAGATGGGAACAAGAGATGCTGGACACTGATAATGGAGGGAAGGAGAAGGGATGCTGGGTACCAGGTCCATCATCAGGGAAGACTCGCTGGAAGCCCATACCTCACCTGCAAACCATTTATTTAGGTAGAAAACCTTCACATGTACCCCGCAGCTCTAAAATTTAAAAGAGACATTAGCCTGAAGTTACAAAAGTCAGTTCAAGATGATGCAGAAAGAAAAAGGAAAGAAACAAAAAAAGAGTGTTGATTTGCAATGTCAGTGCTTTAAAGATGAGAACAGCCTGCCATCCTGACTCTTCTCCTCCACTGCATATCTAAGCAGACGTCAGACGTAGCATATGACCCTTGGAAAGCTGCCTATCACAGTGTTGTTTCCAGAAAGAAAAGATGGTACAGCTTTGTCACTACCAGCTAACGTTGAGTGAGCACTTCCAAGCAGAAATGTTAAGAACCAGCTCAAGACTCATTGTGTTGTTCTCTTTTCTTTCACTGGTGTCTATGGGTGTGTGTGGTACAGTAGGGCCCCTGGGAGTCTGGGCCCTTGAGGGACCATGATAAGTGACGTCCCCCTGCAGACGACAAGGTTCACTCTGCATGCATCAAGAGATACACTGCTGTTGTGATGTGTCCAGAGATTTGGGATTGTTTATGACCACAGACTATCCCATCCTAGGGATTCTCAAAGCGTTGTCTTGGACTGACAGCATCAGCAACATTAGGAAACTTCTCAGAAAGGCAAGTTCTTGGGTCTTATCATAGACCTAATGAGTCAAAACCCTGGAGGTGGGGCCTAGACACCTGATTGTCAAAATTTTTATTTCATTTTTGATTGACAGGTAATGCTTGGGTCTATGTATGGGATACAATGTGATGGTGGATACATGTACACATTGCAAAATTATCAAATCAGGGTAATTGTCATTTCTACTATGTCAAATATTTGTTGGTTCTTTGCAACGAGTGCCTTTAAAATTCCCTTTTAGCTATCTTGAAATATGCAATGCATTATTATCAACTAACATTGTAGGATATTACGAATTTATTCCTTCTCTGTAACTGAACTTTGTACCCTTCCATCAATGTCTTCTCTTTTCCTGTCTACTCTACTCACCCACGCCCTTAGTTGCCACCATTCTACTTATATGAGTTTGAATTTTTTAGGTTACACACATAAGTAAGATCATACAGTATTTGTCTCTCTGTACCTGACTTATTTCATTTGATACAATGTTCCCTAGGTCCATCCATGTTGTTATGAATGACAGAATTTTCTCCTTTTGAAAGGTTAAGTAGTATTTCATTTTATATATATATAATGAATACCATATGTTTAATTTATTATCTGTTGATGGGCACTTTGGTACGTTGGCTGTTTTCATTTGGTGCATGTGAGTAATACTGCAATAAATGCAGAAATGTACACATCTCTTTGACATACAAATTTCATTTCCTTTGGCTATGTACCCAGAAGTGAGATTGCTGGATTATACAATAATTCTATTTTTAGTTTTCTGAGGAAGCCACACGCTGGCTATCAAAATAACGATATTAAGTTATAATACCACCATCAGTGTACAAGAATGACCCCTTCTCACATCTGCACCAATGCATCTTTCATCTTTCTTTTAATAGTTGTTCTAACAGACAATAAGGTGATATCTCATTGTAATTTCAATTTGCATTTCTCTGATGATTAGAAATGCTGAGCAATTTCATATACGTGTTGGCCATCTGTGTGTCTTGGGTTGAGAAATGTCTTTTCAGGTCCTTTGTCTATTTTTAAATTGATTTCTTTGCTTTTTTGGTAACAAGTTGAGTTCCTTGCATGTTTCAAATATTAACCTCCTTTCCATGTATGATTTGTAAGTATTTTTTTCCTTGTCTGTGAGATGTCTCTGCACTCTGTTGTTTTGTCAATGTGAAAAAAAAAACATTTGAGGGTGATGTAATTCCATTTCCAGGCACCTGTTTTAACACCTCCAGGTGATTCTCACCATGCTGAAGTTTGAGAAAAAAGACGTAGTCTACATTGTGAGTAAAATGTTCTTTGCAGGAAATAACAATTATTATTTGAAGTTTACATATAAACACACTGACCCCACAGAGATAACCTGACCAAAACTATACACTGAATAAATGACAGAACCAAAATGTGGGTGTAGCAATCTGGATTCAAATGTTGGGCTCTTAACCATTTTGCTATCGCATTAGAAAGATCCAACCTGAAATGATTAAAAGACTTTAGTGCAAAAAAGTTTTTAGCAACTCTGCATTTTATCACCACTTTCAACCGCTGACATTCACTTTATCTAAGAAATAATGAAATCTATGAACTGATGGCATCTGCAAAAGAATAACAAACAGAGATCCCGGAGACCTACTTTAAGAAACAAATAACCATGCTTTGTAAAACCAGTGAGTTGAGGTTTGTAGATTTTAAAAAAACTTCCAAAGGACTTACAAAAATCTGATTAAGGTACCCATTGTTCTACATTTTGCTAGTTTCACATTTTTAAAGTAACCTTGAAGAAGTCTTCCCTTGGAATTTTTGTCCCAGGGTAATCTTTGGGCAGACTGGGCCTGCAATCTTGAAGGGAATTCAAACTAGTCCAATGAGAGGCCAGGGGGGCTGAAGAGATGTGAACAAGGGCAGAGAGAAAGAGAAGATATGGAGAGAGATATAACAGTAGTCACAGCACGTAGGATCTCACAGTCTATTGTAAATAATTTTAGTTTTTACTCTGGTGGCATCTTAACAGGTGTTTCATGTAACTGGAAAACCTTGGATTGGAGAGTGAGGGGCAAGAGGGTGACAACCGGTGGGAGTGTGAGGGTCTCGGCGAGGGCGAGTGTCCATAAAGACAGTCTTCATACGTGGGGGTGTGCAGATGGGCCAGCAAAAGTCTGTCTGAGGGGAGGGTTTGGGTCAAGCCCCTGGGGCTCCCCGTCAGAGGAGACTGCAATCTACCACTACTCTTAGGTCTGAGCCCTGAGCTCACAGGATGGTCTGCCATTCTCAGGGGCCTCTCTGGGGAAGGCAGTAGAGATCAGCCACTGTTCAGGTCCAGGCCCCTGGCCCATGCACCATCTGCAGCAGCGGGCACCATGGAGAAGGCAGGCAGGGAAATCTGGAGCTGAGCCCCGATGCTGGCAAGGAGTCACCAACCATTGCCATCTGTTCAGCCTTCCATCTGAGACCCAGAAGCCCTCTCTGTGTCCCTCTGGGATCAACCATTGCTGGCCCAGAGAGGAAAACTTCAGGAGCAGACATGGAGAGACAGACACCCCACTTCCACACTGGACCAGGCACAGACGCACCCGATCCAAGTGGGAGACTGGGTGGCGGCACCAGCAACAGCACCAGAGTTGAATGAGTCCAGATCCAATGCGCCCTCCTCTTCCAGTTGTCCATGGGATGCCTGACCCATGCTGACAGCAACCCCATCAGCTGTGCTAAGTGGAGGGCAGGGTCTGGAGACAGGAGCCGGCTCTCAACAGCTGCAGCCGTGCTTGGGATCTTCCAGTAAAAAGAAAAAGAAAGAGAAGGAGAAAAAGAAGAAAGAAGAAAAAGAAAAAGAAAAAATAAACAACAACAGGAAAGGAATCTGGAGTTCCAGAATCAGCCACAGAGAAAACTCTCTGTTTTTGTTTGCTTTTCTGTTTTTGTTTATGCTTCTGTATCTTTTTTTGCTGTGGTCTTTCTTTTTTTAAAGCTTTTCTGCTTGTGTATAGGTATCTTTGAGGACAAGTGCATCATCCGGGTTTTATTTCTTTGTTTTGCTTTTGTGTTTCTTTATTTGTTAGTCGGTGTGCCTGTCTGTTTTCCTCCTTCATCTCCTCTCTCTTCATCTTCCTTTTGTCTCCCTTTGCCCTTTTTCTGTTCTTTCCCTTTTTCTCGTCTCATTTTGCTTTCAGAGGGCATGCACGCATGGGACAGATAGTCGGGTGAAGGAAGGTGGGTTCCAGGGAGCCCATACAGCGGGCAACAGATACTGAGACCTGCAGACAGCTTCTGAACCACAGCTCCCTCATCACACCTTAATCAAGTCTCAGAACTGCAGAAAGCACAGCCCCCCATCCCCATCTAGCTTCACAATTGAACAAACCCAGAGGATCTACATAAGGAAGAAAAGGGGATTGAGCAAGCAGAAGTGAAAGCTGTCCTCCCATCACTGAACAACAAAATTAAAGAAGGAGGGAAAATGGGGAGGAAAACCATCATAGGTGAAGAAGAATCAAAGAAAGAACACAGGTTCCATTCAGTTATCAGCTCCTTCATTCTTTCTTCTTGTCTCTCCTCGTTTCTATTCATTCTCTCTATTAATCTCTCTATCTCTGGGTTTGTGATTTGAGACCAGCTGATCTGAGGGCTTTTCACTGTTTGAGTTCCAAAGTCTGTATTCGCAAGTGCTGTTTCCACAGGAGTCTGGATGAGACCTGTGTCCTTCCATTGATTCTTCTCTTTTGTAATGGTTTTCTCCCCCTTTTCACCTCTTCTTTAATTCCATTGCTTAGTGATAAGGGGGTTAGCTTTCACTTTTGGTTTGCTCAGTGGCCTATTCTTCCTCTTGTAGACCTCTGAATTTGTTCAGTTTTGAAGCTGGGCTGGGGATGGAGGAAATGGGGGAAGGAAACATTTACACATGAAGAAGAGTCAATAAGAGAACACAAGTCCCATCCAGACTCCTGGGAAGACAATGCATTAGAATATAAATGTCAGAACTCAAATAGTGAAGAGCCCCTAGAATGACTGGTCTCAAACCACAAACCCAGTAATCAAGATGTTAAAGAGAAAATGAATAGAAATAAGGAGAGACAAGAGGAAAAAAATGAAGAAGCTGGTAAACTGAGATGATGGCAATAAATACAGTAAAAGAAATAAACAACCAACTGGCAAGCATGGAAAGCAGAATTAACCAATCAGAAGGAAGAATCTCAGAGCTTAAGGATCAAAATATGGAACTAACCCAAACTGTTTAAAAAAAACATAGAAAAGAAGCTTTAAAAGACAGACCAAAGCCTTCAAGAGATCTGTGATTATATCAACAGGCCGAAACTATGATTAATTGGCATTCCTGAAGCAGATAGAGAGACAGAGACCACCCTGGATCAAACATTCCATGAGATTATGCAAGAATACTTCCCTCATCTCATCAGAGAGGTGACCATTCAAACACAAATGATTCAGAGAACCTCTTCAAGACGTTAAATGAGAAAACCAACTCCTAGACATATAGTAATTTGCTTACACAAAGTAGGTATAAGACAAATAATGTTAAAGGCAGCAAGAAAGACACATTAGACTACCTACCATGAAAGACCAATTAAAATAGCAGCAGACACATCTATGAAACACTACAGGCTAGAAGAGACTGAAGTCCAATCTTCACAGTTCTCAAGGATAAACAATTTCAACCAAGAATTTCGTTACCAGTTAAGCTAAGTTTTATCAGTGATGGAGAATTAAAATCCTCTTAAGACATTAAATCCCTTAGAGTTTATGCTGGCTCCAGACCAGCTCTATAAGAAACACTTAAGAAAGTATTAAACACAGAAGAAGGAAAAAAAAAGAACAAACATGCTTTTCCCAAGAATGCAAGAAAAAGATTGAAAACACACACATTTATCAACCCCAAAATCAAAAGAAAATCAACACAAACAACAACAAACTCTGTAAGAACCTTAAGACAGGAATAAACTCTCGTATGCCAATACTTAGCCTGAATATGAATAGACTAAATGCACCACTGAAAAGACATAGAATGGAAAACTGGATAAAAAGAAAAGACAGAACAATATTCTGTCCCAGGAGACTCATCTCACCAGAATGTACACTCACAGTCTCAAAGTTAAAGACTGGAAAACAAATTTTCAGGTGAATGGAGCACAAAAGAAAGCAGGAATTGTAATCTTAATATCAGATAAAATATCCTTTAAGCTGTCAAAAATTAAGAAAGAAACAAACAGTCACTACATAATGATAAAAGTTTCAATCCATCAATAAGAAATATTCATATTAAACAAATATGCACCCAACATAGGAACATCAACTTTTATAAAGCAGTTTCTAGGCAAGCTAAAAAAAATATATTGATTCCAACACTATGATAGCTGGGGACTTAAATACGCCACTAACAACCCTAGATAGAACATCGAGGCAAAAATCAACAAGGAGATCTGGAACCTAAACTTGACACTTGACCAAATGAACTTAGCAGATACCTACAGAACATTCCACCCAACAGCCATGGACCATACATTCTACTCATGACCACATGGAACATACTCCAAGATTGACTAAATCCCAGGCCATAAATCAAGCATAAACAAATTCCATAAGATCAAAATACTGTCATGCATTTTCTTAGACCTCAGTGGAATAAAAATAAACATCAACACCAACAAAGCTCCCCCCAAACCACAAAGAAATAGAAGCTGAACAGCATGATACTGAACAACTCCTGAGTCAATATGAAAATCAAAGCAGAAATTAAAAGATTTCTGAAAACAAATGAAAATATAGACACATCTTACCAAAACCTGTGAGATGCCATGAAAACAGTACTAGGAGGGGAATTCATTTATTTTCAAACACACATCCAGAAAATGGAAAGATCACAAGTTAACAGCCTAACAAAGCACCTAAGGGAGCTGGAAAGACTAGACCACAAAACCCTAACTTCAGCAGAAGAATCCAGATCACCAAAGTAAAAGTCCAAATACAGTACATAGAAGACAAAAGTAGCATAGGAAAAGGTCAATGAAACAAAAAGCTGATTCTTTGAAAGGATAAACAAGATAGATGGACCTCTAACCAGATTGATCAAGAAAAAGAGAGAAAAAGCCCAAGTAAACACAATCAAAATGCAAAAGATCAAATCATAATGGACCCTTAAGAAATACACAAAATTATCTGAGATTACTATGCATGCCTATATGAAAACAAACTCAAAAATCTAAATGAAATGGAGGACTTTCTGACATCACACAACTTTCTAAGATTGCAACAAGAAGAAATTGAGACATTTACTAGGAAATTGAGACATAACCAGGAAATTGACTCTGTCATAAGAAAACTGCCTACAAAAAAATGTTCAGGACCATATGGCTTTCCAGCAGAGTTCTACAAAACATACAATAGGAGTTGATACCAAGTATTCCAGCAATCAACAAAAGTGGAACTCTCCCCAAATCATCTTATGAAGCTAACATCACACTGATACCCAAACAGGTAAAGATCTAACAAACAAAAAGAACTACAGGCCAATATTCCTAATGAACAAAAATGCAAAAATACTCAACAAGATTCTAGCAAATTGGATCTAATGAAACATGTTAAAAATCATCCACCATGACCAAGTAGGTTTCATTCCCAGGATACAAGGATGGTGCAACATCCACAAGTCCATAAATGTAATTCAATACATCTACAGATGTAAAAATAGGAATCATATGATTATAACTTTAGACACAGAAAAAGCTTTTGATAAAATTGAGCATTCCTTCTTGATAAAAACCCCTGAACACCTAGGCATAGAGGTAACATACCTCAAAACAGTAAGAGCCATCTACAATAAACCCACAGCCAACATATTGCTAAATGAACATAAATTGAAAGCATTCCCCCTGAAAACTGTAGAAAACAAGGCTGCCCACTTTCAACCCTCCTGTTCTACATGGTGTTCAAAGTCCTAATTAGAGCAATCAGACAAGAGAAAGAAATCAGGAATATCCAAAGAAGAGAAGAGGAAATCAAGTTGCCCTATTTGCTTATGATATGATTCTATACCTTGAAAATCCAAGAGAGTCTGTCAAACACCTCCTTGCACTGACAAAGGACTTTGGCAAAAGCTCAGGGTACAAAATCAACATGCAAAAGACAGTTGCATTCCTATGCATTAACAACAAATGGGGACAGAACCAAATAAAATGCACGATCCCTTTCAAAATAACAACAACCAAAAATGAACTACCTTAGCGTCTTCCTAACCAGACGAGTGAAAGACCTTTATAGTGAAAACCACTGCTCAATTAAGTCAAAAATGACACAAACAAATGGAAAAGCATTCCATGCTCTTGGATTGGAAGAATCAACATTGTTAAGATGTCCATCCAACTCAAGGCAACCTACAGATTTAATGCAATACCCATTAAATTACCAACATCATTCTTCTTAGACCTAGAAATTACAATACAGAAATTCATATGGAAACATAAATGACCACAAATAGCCAAAACAATTCTCAGCAAAAGAAACAAAGCAGAAGCTATCACACTTCCAGACTTCAAACTTTATTATAAGGCTAAAATAATCAAAACAGCCTGGTATTTGTGCAAGAACAGGCATATAGATAATGGAACAGGATAGAGATTCCGGAAGCAAAACTCCAATTTCTCAACCAACTCATCTTTGATAAAGCTTCCACTAATAATCACTTAGGAGAGGAGAACTTATTCAGTAAATGATGCTGGGAAAACAGGCTGACCACATGCAAAAGATTAAAACAAGACCCCTACCTATCACCATATACATAAATGACTTCTAAATGAATCTAAGACCTAAATGTAAAACTTTAAGAACTTTAAAAAATGCAGGAGACATCCTTACGGAAATTGGAACTGGCAACCATTTCTTGATCAAAACCCCAATGCTCATGCCATAAATGATAAGATAGACAAGTAGGACTTCATTAAATTGAAAAGCTTCCACAAAGCAAAAGAAACCATCAAGAGAGTGAGGAGACAGCCCACAGAATGGGCAAAAATATTTGCAAACTGCATATCTGACAAAGGCCTAACATCTAGGTTCTATAAGGAACTCAAACATGCCAAAATAAAAAATAAACAGCTGTATTAAAAATTGGGCAAAAAGTGTGAATAGACACTTCTCAAAAGAAAACATACAAGCAACCAACAGATACATGAAAAAATATTCACTCTCACTAATTATCAAAGAAACGCACAATAAAACCACACTGAGATATCACCTAACTCCAGTTAGGATGACCATCATAAATAACTCAAAAAACGGCAGATGCTAAAGAAAAAGGAACACATCTACACTGTTGGTGAGAGTGTAAACAGTACAGTCACTGTGGAAAACAGTGTGACGATTCCTCAAAGATCTAAAAATTGACCTTCCATACGACCCTACATCCCCCCTACTGGGAAAATGCCCAGAGGAATTCAAATCACTCTTTAAAAAAGATACCTGCACGTGCAGATTTATTTCTGCATTCTTAGCAATAACAAAAAAAAAAAAAGGAACCACCTGTGCTGTCCGCCAAAAGTGAACTGAAATTTTAAAAATGTACATATACACAATGGAATATTATACAGCCATAAAGAAGGATAAAATTATGAACTTCACAGGAACTTGAATGGATTTAGAGTCTATAATATTCAGTGATGTATCACAGAAACAAAGAACTGAGTACCACATGTTCTCACTCATAAGCAGACGCTGAAAAATTATCATAATACCGTAAGAAAGGGATTGTCAGTAGTGGCACAATGCTGGGTGAGAAGCACACTTCAACAATAAGGGTACCTAATCTCAATCCAGGTGAAAATCTAGGGACCACAGTGAGGCCCAAACTTCACCTGTACAATGACCATTTGTGTATCTAATCCTGAATTGTACCCCATATTCTTAAAATAAAAATAACAAAAGCTTTTTAAAAGTTCATCAGAAGACAAAGAAAAAAAGAAAGCCATGGATTAAGTGCAGTTAAATATATTTCTTCCTTCTAGAACTTTTCGTAGTCTTGACTTCGTGACTAAGCACCGTATTTGTCCATGAACATCTAAACGTATGCGGCTCATACTATTAAGTGGATTATGCCTCATGCTATTGGTAACACCGTTGACTATAGCTAAGAATAGTGTAGGAAGATGTGTGCAATCAGATGGGAAATAACCAACTGAGTTGACATGAAAAACTCACAGTGCCTATTGAGAATAATCAGGTAGGGCAAGCCAAAAGGGAGTTTTTTGTTTTTTGTTTTTTTTTGAGTTGGAGTCTCAGTCGCCCAGACTGGAGTGCAGCGGCCGCTTCTGGCCACCGCAGCCTCGACCTGCTGGGATCAAGCAATCCTTCCACCTCAGCCTTCCGAGTAGCCAGAATTACAGGCACGCGCTACCTAATTTTTTGATTTATTGTAGAGATGAGGTCTCTCCTGCCCAGGCGGGTCTCAAACCCACGGGCTCAGGCAATCCACTCACCTCAGCCTCCCAAAGGCGCGGGATTACAGGCTGAGCCACCGAGCCCGGCAGGGAGTTAATTTTAAAAAATAGTTTAATCCGGGCTTGGTGGCTCAGTCTGTAATCCCGCACCTTTGGGAGACTGAGGTGAGTGGATTGCCTGAGCCTTCGGTTTGAGACCCCCGGGCAGGCGAGACCTCATCTCTACAACAAATAAAAAAATCAGCAGGGGGGGGTAGCGCATGCCTGTAATTTCGGCTACTCGGAAGGATCGCGGAGCCCAGCAGATGGAGGCTGCGGTGGCCAGGAGCGGCCACTGCACTCCAG
>NW_007216444.1:26010-26781 GCF_000164805.1 Carlito syrichta
CATGGAAGGTCAATTTTTAGAGCTTTTAGGAATCGCAACACTGCTTTCCACAGAGGTTGCACTAGTTTACACTCCCACCAGCAGTGTAGAAGTGTTCCCTTTTCACCACACCCTCTCCAGCAACTGTTATTTTTTGAGTTGTTGATAATTGCCATTCTGACTGGAGCAGGTTTCTTTTTAACACTAGCAAGCTAATTTTTAGAAAGCATTAATTGAATTTTCTAAGTTATAGAAATAGTTGTGTTACACCACAAAACCTAAGTGAGTTGGCCTGCTTGGGGGCACTTAACAGGGGAATGATGATGACAGCTAGCATTTATTAAATGCTCAACTATGTGCTCAACACTGTCTCACTACTACCCATAACGTAGATACTTCTTAAATTTCCATTTTTGCTCACAACCACAGACTAGAAAGTAAAGGCACAGCAAGATGGATAAAGCTGTCTGCGATCATGAATGGTAGAGCCAAGATTTGAAAAAAGGCAGTCTGAACCAGCGCTAGGCTTTTATTTCAGAGGTAGCATCTTGCTGTTTTGCCCAGGTTGGCATGCAGGGGCACAGTCATGAATAACGGCAGCCTTGAATTCCTGGGTTCAAGAGATACTCCCTTTTCATCCTTCTGAGTATCTGAGACTACAAGTGCACACCACCATGCCTGGCTAACTTTTAAAATTTATTTTGTAGAGACATGTCTCGCTATGTCTCCCAGAGTGGTCATGAGTCCCGGCCTTAGCAGTCTTCTTGCTTTTGCCTCCCAATGTGCTGGAAT
>NW_007216444.1:26801-52556 GCF_000164805.1 Carlito syrichta
ACAGGGAGGGCGGGAGGAAAGAAAGAAGGAAGGAAGGAAGGAAGGAAGGAAGGAAGGAAAGAAAGAAAGAAAGAAGGAAAGAAAGGTACTTTCACAATTATCTTCTTTGAAGATTACTTTGCTTCTGTTTTGTCATCTTTGGTTTTTTTCCTAACCAAATGATGTAACAAAAACAGTATATCCAAATGATGACTCAGCTTTTAAAAATATTTAGAGATATTTGACTCACATCTCAAGAATCACCTTCAATTTTCCCTTGCTTCTTTTTTATTCTGGAAATATAAAGCTGGATATTTTGGCAAGTGAGTAACTGAATCTTTGTTTAGTATAATGGCAAAATTGAGCTCATGTACAAAATTAGCAAAATGAATCACAGCAAAGATGCTCTGGCCAGCCTTGTTAAATTTCTACTACACAGTTACCTAAAGTCTCTTTCATGGGAAACGCACCCACCTTCCAAAGGCAAGTGCTGTAGTTCTCATGAGGAATGATTTATCCATTGAACTTGATCGTCAGATTAAACCATATCTAATTCTAGGGTGCTGATTTTTAAATGCGAATACTTGAATGTGATTCAGAACTATCAAGCATGCTTAGAAATTTAGCCAGTTAATCCTGCTGGAATCTCAGTCTCTAAAGACCAAAGTCACGGAAGTATGTTTTGGCTTTAAGACGCAGACATTTTTTCCATTGCCATCATTCTTTGTTTTAAAATTATTTCCTTGAGAATTCATGAAGGCCTTAGAATCTTTTCAATCTGTATCTACTTAACTCACGTTTCAATTTAATTGCTGATAAAACCATGACATAGGTACTTTGGGTAAAGACGAGGGAATATCAGTGGATAACTTATTGTGTAATGCAGAGTGGTGTTTTCAGATTTAAATACTTCACCAAGCCTATTCTGAATGATGACCGGTGTTTATTCAGTGATGGCATCATTCATAGCATATTGCCACATTCCTTTCTGAGTTGAATAAAGCCTAAAGGAAAGAACCATTTGTCAGCCGAGACCAAGCAGGTTTCTTTTTAACACTAGCAAGCTAATTTTTAGAAAGCATTAATTGAATTTTCTAAGTTATAGAAATAGTTGTGTTACACCACAAAACCTAAGTGAGTTGGCCTGCTTGGGGGCACTTAACAGGGGAATGATGATGACAGCTAGCATTTATTAACTGCTCAACTATGTGCTCAACACTGTCTCACTACTACCCATAACATAGATACTTCTTAAATTTCCATTTTTGCTCACAACCACAGACTAGAAAGTAAAGGCACAGCAAGATGGATAAAGCTGTCTGCGATCATGAATGGTAGAGCCAAGATTTGAAAAAAGGCAGTTTGAACCAGCGCTAGGCTTTTATTTCAGAGGTAGCATCTTGCTGTTTTGCCCAGGTTGGCATGCAGGGGCACAGTCATAAATAACGGCAGCCTTGAATTCCTGGGTTCAAGAGATACTCCCTTTTCATCCTTCTGAGTATCTGAGACTACAAGTGCACACCACCATGCCTGGCTAACTTTTAAAATTTATTTTGTAGAGACATGTCTCGCTATGTCTCCCAGAGTGGTCATGAAGTCTCGGCCTTAAGCAGTCTTCTTGCTTTTGCCTCCCAATGTGCTGGAATTACAGGCATGGGCCACTGCTTCTGGCCTAGCACTAGGCTTTTAACCCCTATACCATGCTGCCTTTCAAATAGAAATAAAAAAGAAAAAGGAAGAGGGGTTGGTCCATACTTAATGAGATAAGAAGGATATGTTTAGAGCAATAGGCAAAGAAACAAGGGAAATAAAGTCAGAATGTGTGTGCAAGAGATAGGATGCTACACAGTTTTAATAAGCTTATAAGTTTTATAAGTTTAATAAATTGGAGCACGGAACACTCGTTTTCTCAGGTGACATTTACAGAGATTTATAATAATCTATGATGTTCTTTTATGTTAATTTTTTGGTGGGGGTTATTAATCATAATTATAAATAACAAATTTCTAGAGACAGTCAAACAAGCATAGGATAGCATTGTACCTTTTATCTGGAAGATGTTTTATAACAAGAGTGATCCAAGTCTGGTTTGCAAAGAATGGTTCTTGTGCTCTTCTGTTGTTCCAGCTGAATTTTCAATATCCCTTCCCTTTTCATTTCTGATGTGTCCTTGTTGAATGATAAATGTTATGGTCACCTAGATACACTAATGCTCTTAATTCCTCAGGTGATTTTTATTTTTTGAGTTTTTCCTTACAGAAAACCAATGGTTTCCATGGATTGGTCTGGTGTTCAACGTGGCTATAAAATATCTACTATTAAAGCACTACTGTTCAATAAGTGAGTATAACCCTTTTAAGAATTGTGTGTTAGCATTTTAGAAGACCCACAGAATAAGCACAGAGTAATTAAAATAAAATTTTAAGTATCCTCTGGTTAAATCTGAGAGATTTAATATTTTTAAAGGATAGTAGCAATAAGAGCAAGAAAACAACTTGACACATCAAAACTTCGCACATTAACAAAATGAGGTTGAAGCAGCAGTCACTTTAGGCTCTTTATTTAAAAAAAAAACAACTAAAAACTGTTCCAAGGAAAAAAGAGCATCCAACATGCACTAATGTGATGGCATCTTCATTCTATGTTTTTCCTTTCAAAGCTTTGCAAATACACAACTAGTGATTTAGCTAGGTATTTTTATGTGGGTGATCTTAGATGACTTGTGCTATTTTCTAATCTGTTCTATGTCTATTTGCTTTCTTTTGAATCCAAGTGGGTACCGTGGAAATGGCTTAAAGAGTGATCAGATGGCACCGTATGTATTTCCTATGACTGTGTAAAAAATTACCACAACCTTAAAACATTATCTTGGTTTCCATGGTTCAGGAGTCCAAGCACAACTTGACAGTGTCCTTTAATTGGGGACTTGCAAAACTTGGACGAAAGTGTTGGCAAGACTGTTACCTTCTGGAGCTTGAGGGTCCTCTTCCAAGTCATATGGCTGTTGGGAGACTTCAGTTCCTATGGCTGTAGGACTGAAGTTGCTGTTATCTTGCTATCAGCCATGGGCCACTCTTGGCTCCTTGGGGTAGCCGTCAGTTCATTGCCATGTAGCCCTCTCATAACCATAGCAATGTTCTTCTTTAAAACCACTGACGAGGAGTCTCCAATAAAGGCCAAGTCTGGATTTTAAGGGCTTTCATCTGAATATGTCAGATCCACCAAGGTCAATCCACGTTATAACGAACACAATATCAACTGGATTTAATACCTAAAAAATCCCTTCACATTTGCCATATGTGCAATCTAGTCAAGGGAGCGATGTCCCAGGCCCGAAATCTATTGGTTAGAAGCGAGTAAGTCAGCACCCCTGCTTGCACTCAAGAGGAAAGCGTTATACAAAGATGCAGCTTGTTGAAGATGGGTCCGCTTTAGGACGTGTCACCTGTAGGTAATGATTCATTCTCTTTAAAACTCCCTAGAACACATAGAAAGCAAAAGATGGTTGGTTTGAAGATTTTCGAGACAAGTGACCATTTGGATGGTTTCAAACGCGTCCTCAAATTTGGACCCCTGCATGTTCTCCAAATTTGGGGGTGACAGCAAAAGTCTCAGTTTGGGCATCAACAAAACAAACAAAAATCTCCGCAAAATTTTCCTTGTAAAATCTCCCTTGCCCTCTACCTATCTGTCTGGAAGAAAAATGCATTGCACAGATGTCACAAACTTTCTGAGAATCGAATGTGGAAAGAGGCAGCAGAGATATTCTTGGTGACCACCCAGCAGAGCCAGTCATCAGAAGGCATAAAAGTCCCCATTTATTACAGATGAACGCTTAGGTTCTCACTTACACAAGTGAAGCAGTCTTCTTAAGGCTTGTTTTCCCTTAACAATCAACACTGCTGTGGAAAAAGCTAATATCTTAGGTTGTTTGGAAAAATATTAGAAGGATTTGTTTGTGTAACCATATCATTTCATAATGTTTTTGTCATTTAGATGATTGGTTGTACTGAGGAACATGTAAAATTAATAAATGTATTTTTAAAAATCTTTAAACATGAAACAGATGTGCAGCTGCACCATGGAAGGAATAAATCATGGCTGCAAAGAAAGAGACAACCCTGCAGTCACTTTCACCTGCTCCTGGGCTTCACATGTGTAGCTCACTGGCAAAGAAT
This sequence comes from Carlito syrichta, assembly GCF_000164805.1. Lineage (NCBI taxonomy): Eukaryota > Metazoa > Chordata > Mammalia > Primates > Tarsiidae > Carlito > Carlito syrichta. The sequence continues at coordinate 30,959 of NW_007216444.1, forward strand.
GTGCGTACGAGTTTTGGGGTGTAAACCAAAACCATGTCAGTCTGCTTTCACTGATGTCACCCAAAAAACTCATGATCTTGCAACACGGCTCCAATGCCATCAACTCAAGTAAGTGAAAACTGCTTGTTATTCAGCAGAAAACATCTCATCTGGGCCTTCTTTGCTCTCTTTGTTATGAAACTTTTGTGAAACAAGCCCCTCCATCTCAGACTTCTACACCTATGGAATCTCTTAAAAAATACAAAATCACTGCTAGGTAGGAGGAATAAGCTCTAGTGTTCTATGCCACTCTAGGATGACTGTAGTTAACAATAAGATGTAGTCTCAAATAGCTAGAAGGAGGATATTGAATGTTCCCAACACAAAGAAATGATGCTTGAGATCTTGAATATGCTAATTACACTAATCTAATCACTATACATTATATGTATCAAAGCATCACCATATACTCCGTGAATATGTGCAACCATTATTTGTCAATTAAAAAATAAAATTGAAAAACGGGATAAGACTTCTTTTTTTTTTTTTTGAGTTGGAGTCTCACTCTGTTGCCCAGACTAGAGTGTAGTGGCTGCTCCCGGCCACCACAGCCTCGACCTGTTGGGCTCCGGCGATCCATCCGCCTCAGCCTTCCAAGTAGCCAAAATTACAGGCATGCACTATCACGCCCGGCTGATTTTTTGATTTATTGTAGAGATGAGGTCTCGCTGGCCAGGCGGGTCTCGAACCCACGGGCTCAGGCAATCCACTCACCTCAGCCTCCCAAAGGCGTGGGATTACAGGCTGAGCCACCGAACCCGACTGAATAAGCCTCTTTTAATATATCGAGCAAATTTCCTTGTGAATAACAATAAAGTATAGATAATGCATGAAAATTAGATTGATTTTTTTTGTCATCTACATTTTCAAACATTTCTAAACAATCCTTAACAAATTGCATTGAATTAATTGCTGCAAGCCTATTTGTAATAACTTTTGTATTTAGGAAAAATTTTATCTTATATGAGTCGAAAGTTATATCTTACCTGGAAAAGAAAACTCAGGGAGGTGAAGATAGAAATGTAACTCTAGGGAATCTCAAGAAACTATGGGTCAGAACATAAGCTTGGTGGGGAGTTCTACAAAGAGGTGAAGACATTGTCTTTATCAAGTTCAAAGAAGACATAATGGTCACATTTGGTGCTCTCTGGGTCTCTGTCACTTTGAATTTAAATAAAAATTCACTAAAGGGTGAATTTTGGAAGCAAGACTCTAAACCTTAACCTATATTTTCTGTCTTGCAAATCTGAAGGCAACTTCAAAACATTGACTACTACTATTATTTGTGAAAAGTTTCTTTAAAACTTTAGTTGTAATATATAATACTAGTAGTATATAATATTAATAGTATGAGAGAGGACCCCCTGAAAAACTGGAATTTACTTACTTTTGTAAAAAGTGTATTTATTCTTGCATGTTTAAACTTCAGTCACCTTCAAAATACTCTTCGTTTGACGCAATACACCTATCAAGACTCTCCTTCCACTGCTCAAAACAGTTGTTGATGCCTTTTAGTATTTCTGCCAGGTTTTTTTCCGTTTGTTTGTTTTGTTTCACTTCTTTGACACTGGCAAATAGTCCCTTTGAGGAGTGGCACGGGTGGTGGGAGGGGCTTACACCGTTTTGGTCAAACAATGCTGAACACTCAGCACAGTATGGGCAGGTGCACTTGTAAATCACCCTTTATGAAATGACCAAATACTTCGAAAAAAATCTCAGAAATTCACAAGCACAGCCTCTCACCGCAACGCTCGCTGGTGCACTGATGCCAATGGGTTCCCAGGAGAGAAAACCTGTACTACAAGGGGCCTGACCTTCAAGTACTACTTCCAGGTTTCTTTTGGCCCCCAGTTTATAGCTAACTACAGCAATGAAGAATGCAATGTCTTCAGGATCTTCATAGCATCTCACAGAAGGACAGAGTTGGAATAATTTTTGAGATTTCTCAAGTCTGGTTTTCAGTGGATCTTTCAGTAAGGTAGCTTGTTTATTGATAAGTAAGGTGTATGTACTTTGCACAATATATTTGAAAATTTATTTTATAATTAATCGTTAAATGTCTTTATTGTTTGTACATATTATTAAATATAACAGGGCATCTAAAAGTACAATTACATGATGAAATTACATGGCTACGCAAATCCTTCCAATAACTTTTTACACAACACAAAGCATTATTTTTATAATAGAACTGTTATTTAGAGGTAAATGTCTCTTAAGAAAGGTACTTCATTTGCCTAAGTCAGAGCCTAAATTTTCATCTATAATAAACGGGGCTTTCATGTCTTATGAAGACTGGTTATTAAGTACTGTTACTTACTAAGTAATAGTCCACTGGCTGGGCACTATGCTTGACTAGGCTACCTTCTCCATCCTCAGCTCCTGAAAGTTTATCCCACTTATTCAATGCATTTTTCTTCAAAACAAACAGATAGAGAAAAAGGGCCATATTACTAAGGTTTTGTGCTCCGATGAATACAACTGGCATTGAGATTTTTACTGAATCTCTGAATTACTCCTGAAATTTGGAAATGGCTTTCAGATCAATTGATACTATGCAACTTCTAGACTTTATTTGACCATGTCTTTCGTACCATCCAATAGGCTGCTTGATGTTTTACATTTTCAAATTAACGAGCACTTATTAGCCATCTTTTATGTGAGCAGTACTGTTAGGAGATGAGAAAGACATCAATGATGGGGTCACTGCCTTTGGACCATTCTTTTGCTTTCTCCATGGCCTTGACTTGGGTTTAAAATAATGTAAATAGAGAAATATGTAATACAAGTGATCAATAATAAATTAGAAAACAGATAACAAGAAAAATACCAGCTTAAATCACCAGACATGTTGATCAAGCTCTGCAAAGAAAATATTTCAGGTGAAAATTGTCATGCATATAGAAAAGCCAACTGATTCTCAAAATAGTGTTTATGAAGAATCTAAAGAGATTACTGCTTCCAACACATTTTATTGACATCCTGAGTTTTGATTTGTCAAATGATCTCCATACTCTTATGGTTATCTTGGAAAATATTTTTAAGAGAGAAAAATCTTAATAAAGAAAACACATGGGTTCTCTCTTCTCTCTTCTCTCTCTCTCTCCCTCTCTCTCTCTCTCTCTCTCCTCTCCTCTCTTGTCTCCTCTCTTCTTTCTTTCCCCTCTTCCCTCTCCCCCTAGCAGAAAAAAAAAAAAAAGAAAACACATGGGACAGATAATCCCAGCCAATATTTAAATGTATACTTATCATTAGGTAATTCAAACAATAGAAATAACAAGTAATTCAAAAAGGCCCCCCCGCAAAAAAAACTTTGTTGACTGCATTTGTGTATCTTTCCAGAAAACAAATTCTAACCATGCATAAATCTATAGAAAGGAATCCATTGTTTTCTTTAAAAAGCAGATTATTTCTTGAATAGATGCTATATTTACATGGTTCAAAATTTAAAAGATACAAAAAGAGAGTGACACTGTCTTGTTCACTTTGTCCCTTAGACAAATCCCTATCTTTGAGGCAATTGGTATGCCAATTATTTTACATACTTTCAAAAATATTGTATGAATGAATAAGCGAATATGTGCATATGTGTGATTTCATCTCATGTGAATGTTACATTTTTAAAAATCCTGTAATGAGCAGAATTTCTTTCACTCTTCGTCTGTTCTGACCAAGATTCTAGGTGCTGAGCAGTAAAGCTCCAAATTAACACCTTGTTCCTTCACGTTAAAGATCCAGGAAGAAAATAAATGAGAAAAAAACACATTTGCATACATTTTTCTTTTAATATGTTGATAATACACAATTTGAGCAACTGTGCAACATGCAGTGTTTTGATGGCAGAAACCTGACTTGAAAGTGTTTTCATATAAAAAGGTCTACTACAATTTAGTTAACACCAAATTTAACAAATGAATTTCCAGAAAACGGTGTGTCTACTTGGAAAGCTATAGTGGCATCCGTAGTAATAAGCATCCAGATAAAATGAGATTATACCTGCAATTTTCTGTCTGGCTTTTGGCACTATCACCTTAAAGGTAAGTTGGCAAAGTGACATGCCCAGAAGAGGCCAATCTGAATAAGGCTCTCCTGGGAACCCCTGTTATATGAGGACTCCAATAAAGCCGTGGTCCCCAACCGTTTTGGCATCGGGGACCAGTTTTGTGAAGGATAGTTTTTTTTCCACTGGGCTGGGGGGGAGGCAGGGGATGTCAAACCTCACTGCTAACACTCATCTGGATTTGCAGCTACTCCCCAGAACTAGCATCACTGCCTCAGCTCTACTTCAGATCATTCGGCATTAAAGTCTCATGAGGAGTACTCAACCCAGATTCCTCCTTTGTGCAGTTCATGGTAGGGTTCACACTCCTTTGAGAATCTAGCTGCTGATCTGACAGGAGGTGGTGTTCAGGGGATCGTCTGATTGATGAGGGGGGGCGGCAAATACAAAGCTTGTCTTGCACGCTCACCTGCTGCTCACCTCTTGTTGTGCAGCTCAGCTCCTAACATGTCACTGAACAGGTCTGTGGCCTGGGGGTTGGACACCTCCGCTCGATAGGACCAAAAGGATGATTTTTGGAGAATGAAGCAAGGAGACGAGCTTGTGAATGAGCATCCAATATGTGAAGGATCCCCAGGCTGAAGAGTCATTGGATGGATTCTGAATCGCTTCTGGAAGGTGGTTCATCAGAAAGGTCCAATGGTCTACTCAGGAAGCGACTGTCCTCAGAAACTGGCATAACCATCATTGTGTGAAAGTTTCTCTGCAAGAAATCTCCAATTATTTCTAAGGCAGGGAAGGAGGAAACTAGAAAGAGAGGGAGTCTCCAGTGTTGGAACAGCTCTGCATTCAGTTGATGCACATGAAGGGTTAAAGTAAACACTGGGACCAGAGTATGAGGACATCACAGGTCACCCCACTCACAGTCCCCGCTGACAACAACCATTCTCAAGACCAGACTTAAGCTTTGTGTTTTTCTCCCTAAACTTCTCCGCTGTCTTTGAGGACATGCTTAACTTCCCGTTCTGTTGCCAGTATTTTCCTAATTGCAAATTCTGTTAACAGTGGGATTGCGGATGGACTGCCAGTGTGAGGGCTGGTCTCCATAATTCCCCACTCTGATTTGCTTTTGGAAAGTATCCAGGCTGATGTTTTATGCCATCTGTACTTCCTGATGCCACAAATGATTTGACTCCATTGTGGCAGGGCAACAAATGTGTCTAGCTAGCCTATAAGCCAAAATAGAGGTACGATAATTGTCCATAATGAGTTAGGCAAATGTTTATGGCGCTTTCAAGACTGGAAAAGCTGCACTTAGGAAGAGTCAAGCACAAAAAGAAATAAAGGGATGTGCTAGGATGACAGGAAGGCAGGCCTTATCTCCGAGGGAAAGGCTTTCTGGGCAAGCCTGCTCTCTGCAGCTGGGGTGGCTTGGAAGGCACCAAGAAATGCAAACAGTGGAAAGTCAACAGTCACAGAATGAGCTTAAGGATCTCCAGGGTGGAATTAGAAGGCACAATAGCTGGGCTTATGTACAAAAGGAAATGTCATAAATGCTGTTTACATTGATTGTGGGATTTCAATAATGTTAGGCCTATCCGAATATAAATTGTGCAAAAGTGGAAAACACTGATAAATGCTCTGGAGTCAGAGATCTTCTAAATGTCTTGTTTAACTTGCAAAGCCATGAAGGTAGAATCTTCAGCTATGGAAGTTTGTTATTTTCATTCTTTACAGGTTTCAATATAGGGGTCGAGGTCAATTTACAGTTGTTTTATAAAAGAGATCCCCCAATCTTCTGGAATTTCTGGAATCACTTCCTTATTTATAGCAAGTTACTGAATGGTCTATATTTCAGCAGAAATGAAGTTTGAAAACGACTTTGGATCTATTTCAAATTGAAGGCATAGTACAATTTGAACTGAGTATTCCATGTGCTCACTCATAAGCGGACCTTGAACAATTATCATAATACTATAAGAAAAGGATTGACAGTAACAGGAAACTGTTGGGGGTGGGGGACAGGAAAGTGGAATTGGCAGTAGTGAGAGTCTGCCTGGGGAAGGAGGGGCACACCTCATCAACAAGTGTACCTGCATGATGAACATTTGTAGACCTAACCCTGAATTGCACCCCACATCTTTAAAACAAAAAAATTATGCAAGGTCAATTTCTAGTTCTATCAGAAATTACCACACTGTCTTCCAAAGAGGTTGTCCTAGTTTGCATTCCCTCCAGCAGTGTAGAAGCATTCCTTTATGACCCAGAGATTCTCTATTGGGAATATACCCAGAGGAACTCAAATCATTCTACAAAAAGATACCTGCACACATAGGTTTGTTGCAGCTCTATTCAGAATAGCAAAAACATGGAACCAGTCATGCTGCCCATCGAAGCTGAGTTGGATTGAAAAAATGTATGTGGTACATATACACAATGGCATATTATGCAGCCATAAAGAAGAACAAATATATGGACTTTGCAGCAACTTGGATGGATTTGCAGTCGATCATACTCAGTGATATATCACAGAAACAAAGAACTGAATTCCATATGTTCTCACTCATAAGGTGACCTTAAACAATTGTAATGCTATAAGAAAGCGATTGGCAGTAGTGGAAAACTGTAGAGGGTAGGGAGGGGTGGGACTGGCAGTTGAGGAAAACTGCCAGGGAAGGGAGGGACATACCTCATCAACAAGGGTATCTGCATGATCAATGTTTGTATACCTAACCCTGAAATGTACCCCACATCTTTATAATAAAAATTAAAGATAATAATAATAAAATTTAAAAACAAAACAAAAAATAAAATAAAATTTAAAAATTGAAAGTTAAAAAATAACTAAAATAATTTTTACAAAGGAAAACAATAAAATAAGCAAGTGATATAAGACATTATCATCTATATAGTCTCTGCCACATGCGTCAGAAAAATTCCTCAGTATAAGCACCTTGGTGACATTTTCCACCAGTAATCCAGAGGTTTGTCCTACGTGACCTCAAACCTCCAGTTTGATCAAATAATCAATGCTTATGATAATGATTAAGTTCTTTAAGACAGTGTATTCTGATCATCTATTTAATTTTACTATCACTGCATTTGTGTGGATAAGAATTATACAATTGTCTTTTTTTTTTTTTTTTTTAGAAAGCAGGATTTATTGAGAGGACAGAAAATCTCCCACAGTGGGAGGGGCCCTGAGGGGGTTACCCTCAATTGTCTTTTTGTGCATAAAAATTCATTGAGAGACTTTAAATTATTTGGTTTTCAGTGAATAGAGCAACTCTGCATTTTACTTTGTACTGCAGATTCCATACCTACCTCCTTTGACTATATACACTGGATATAGTAGTGTTTACCAAGCACTAAAGAGATGTGGTGTGTCAATTACGATAACATAAACTTCTCACATTCAGCGTTGGGTAGAAATTAGCATCTATGATCCCATTTTTCTCAGGTCATTTCCTCTGGCTTTGATGACTGCCATTAAATATTTAAGTTGCGTGTCTTGTGTTCACCCATAGTCAGCCACTGTTCACAATCCCCGACGAAAATTCATTTGTGGTCTTCTTAAATCACTATTAATATATGCCAATAGGCTTAAACTTTCCCGAGCCTGAGTTTTGCTCTTTGTCATCCTTCCAAATCTAATTTGACATTTGCTTTAACAAGTTCCCTTCCTCTCAGGCACAAACCCGCATTCGTTTCCTGTTTGCAGGGCTCTATCAATATGTTCCTCTTAGCTATAATGTAACCGGGGCAGTCAGTTTGTACTTCATCAATGAAAGGAGTCGTTTATTCATTCCATAAAAAATGATTTATGGATGAGAACTTTAAGTCCACAGCAAGCAAAAATAAGAGAATAACCGTTCGGGTCATGAATGCAGGTGCTGTTTAAAACCCTCCGGTGCTTTGTACATAAAGAAAACTTTTACATGCTACAAGAGGTTTCACATGCCTTGCTAAGTGGGTTTAGATGATTCCTTGATGAATAATGCTCTTCGGGTCCAAATTCCTAGTAAAGATCTATATTCGTTTGTGGGAAGAAGGAAATAAAGAAGGTTCTTCTTTTTGTGGCACATATGGTGCTCAAAGCATCTGTAGCTGTCAGCTTGAAATGAAAACAAGAAATCCGCTCGCATGTGACAAGCTTAAATCAATTCCAAATGATGTCCAAATTGGACAGAGTCTGGATTTTGTCACCATCATCCCAACATTTCAGTTTAGATTAAGAACAGACTCGTGTTCTACTGTGTCCTTGCAAGAGGTCCCTTCTCTTTTCCAGCTGCTGAGAAAGAGATCATGACAAATGACTGTCAAACAGTTCCATAACAACAGAGAGCTACCTCAGGCACAGAAATCAATTTCCCCAGTTAAAAAAAGGTAAATAATATAATGTCTTATTTTTTTTTAATTCATGTTAATATGTATAATTTTTTTAAAGTAGTTTCACTCTGTCACCCAGGTTGAAGTGTAATGGCATGTTCATGCTCATGGTCACCACAACCTCGACCTGCTGGACTCAGGGGATCCTTCCACCTCAGCCTTCCAAGTAACTGGAACCATGGGCATGTGCCACTATGCTTAGCTAGTTTTTTGATTTATCATAGAGATGAGGTCTTACCAAACTTGCTCAAGCTCGTCTCGAAGCCCTGGGCTCAGGCAATTCTCTTGCTTCTGCCTCTCAAAGTGCTGGAATTACAGGTATGGGCCACAGTGCTTGGTCAATATGTATAGGTCACAAATAATAAAATACAATGTATTACACTTTTCACATCAATAAATTGTTTATAGTGTGCCGAAGAAGACTTTTAGATACCTGGGAAAGCTTTTACTTAGAAAAGTTTCTTATGCATACAAAAATATTATTTCTATTACTTACAAGGAATTCTTTATATCTTAAATTATCTGACAGTATCTGTCAGTCAATTTTATTGTAGGTGTATTGCTTTGGATAAACATGCCACAGACACACACACACACACACACACACACACACACGTACGTACATATATTTGATCACTGCTCAAAACTAAAAGTCTGAATTTCGCACATTCTAAAAAAGCCTCATAAGAGTGAAGGGTTTTTTTATTAAAAGAAAAATAAATGAAGGATCTGGACCCCGAGGCAACAAGCTGAATGGACATGGCTGCAAGTGTTTGCTCAGGGATATTTGGACCATAAGGAATTCATCCACCCACCTAGTTTTTCACGGAGGAGGTACACCATAACCTGATTCTGGGTGTTTCTTCCCCTACTTGCTGACATTTGAAGAAGAAAAAAAATAAGTTATCAATAGTGGAAAACATTGATTTCACATGTGCCCTTGTGCCTTAGTTATTCACTTCAGGGGGTTGTGAGGGTTTGAAGCAGCATATAAAAGCTCTAGGAAATATTAACAACTCAAGAAACACTCTCCTAACCTCCTCTGAAACCCCACATTCATTCATTCATTCATCCATCCCTTAATTATTGTAGAATATGCAATTCAGAAGAACAATAGATTAGGCTTACCAATCATAAATTAATACAATATATTATGTCACCTCAGATTCACATCCAAACCGATAAAATGCTGCAACAGAAAACAGACTCCAACGTTCCAGTACCTGAAAACAACAGACTCAAATTTCTTCTTTGCCCTAGTCCTGTTCATTCAGAAAAGTGAGATAATTCCCTATACAGCCTTTCAGGATCCAGGCTGTCAGCAGCAATATCGTCTTCAAACGTGGCTCTTAAGATCACCTCATTTTGTCCAGTTGTTGGGTTGATTTAGAGTCCATCACACTCAATGATCTCTCACAGAAACAAAGAACAGAGTACAATAGGTTCTCACTCATCAGCGGGCCTTGAACAATTATCAAAATACTATAAGAAAGAGATTGGCAGTAGCAGGAAACTATCAGGGGAGGGGAGGTGAAACTGACAATTGAGGGAAACTGACAGGGGAGCGAGGGACATACCTCATCAACAAGGGTACCTGCATCATCAATGTTTGTACACCTAACCCTGAATTGTACCCCACATTTTTAAAATAAAAAAAATTTTAAAAAGATCACCCCAGCAGTTACTATCTCAATTGACTGGGAGAGGAATAAAGAACAGAGACACTCACACTCACGGCCAGTGTCTAGAACCCAGATTCCATTCATCAGAATTCAGTCCACAGCTAACACAGGAGAGGCTTGGGAGTACGTGCAACTGTGTGTCCAAAGGGACAGATATCAGACTTGAGTCTCTGCCACATCAAGTTAAAAAACAGAACAAAACAAATGAACAACAACAACAACAAAACTATAAATGTCTCTTGAACTAAAATTCTAAATTTCAGGGTGCTTATAAAGAAGAAATATTTTTCTGCAATAATACTAATGACCATTATTACTAGGACTGGCAAACACCAACACACAGGCACTAAATATATGTGGGGTTTGTGCTCAAGAGACTAAGAGACGTTGAAGGGCCCCAGTTAGGAACACCGGCTCCATCCGCCTGCCTGGGATCTGTTGTTCTTTGGCCATGGGCGAGTTATCCAGCTTCTTCTGGTGTCAGTTGTCTTTACCCACAAAACAAGAATAATGCCAACTGGCCACTTCACAGGGAGGCTATGGATTAAATGAGATACGTATAAAACAAAGAGAGCGAGTCTTGGTCCAAAACATGTGTTCCACAAGTTCACCAGTTATTATAATAAATGCAGGGACTGCCTTGCTCATGAAATCCTTGTCTTTTTAAAAATTATTTATTTATGTATTATAAAGATGTGGGGTACAATTCGGGGTTAGGTATACAAACATGGATCATGCAATTACCCTTGTTGATGAGGTATGCCCCTCCCTCGCCTAGCAGTTTCCCTCAACTGCCAATCCCAACCCCCCTCCTCTGACAGTTCCATATGTTCTCACTCATAAGGTCACCTTGAACAATTATAATGCTATAAGAAAGTGATTGGCAGTAGTGGGGAAAAAGCCTCTGTCTTAATTCCTGGCTGCAACCATCTTCACTTTCTTACTTACAAGGAATTGCAAATAACGTGCAAAGGGATTCCAATCCAAGTCAATTAGCCAGCGGGCTTGACACAGTCCCTTTTCATTTCCAAGGCCTCCCTGAGGGCAAGTAAAGACCACTAGGGGCAGTAAGTGGCACATTTGAGGCAGCCACTCGTGTCATGTATTTCTCACCTTGCCTCTATCCTCTTCACTAGGAAGGAAAGGTGAGACTGGAAGAAGAGAGAAGGAAACCATATGAGTAAGTTGAGCTATGACAGCACTCCTAGGGGCCTAACCAAATAACCGTTCCAAAGTGAATGAGAGGTAAGCCAGGTCCATGCCCAGAAACCCACACGCAGCAGCTTCTGGGATCACACAGTTCTGGGTACTGTCACTCATAAGAATGGCCAGTTATATCTGTCAATCACTGGCAGTCAGAAAACCCCCAGTGTGGTCTCTCTGCCCATCTCTCTCATTTGTTCTTTTTAAATGTTTTATTGAGATATAATCCACAGTGAGGGGCAAAACCCCAAAAATGAAATTTATTTTTTAATGGTGTATTTATCCTGACATGTTTAAATATCAGTTACCTTCAAAGTACTCTCAAGAAATGCCCTCCTAACCTCCTCCGAAACCCCACATTTATTCATTCATTCTTCCATTCCTTAATGATTGTAGAATCTGCAATTAAGAAGAACAACAGATTAGGTTTACTGATCATAAATTAATGCAATATATTTATGTTCCCTCAGATTCACATCCAAACTAGTAAAATGCTGCAACAGAAAATAGACCCCAACGCTTCAGTACCTGTCGAGATTGCTTTTTCCACTGCTCAAAACAGTTTTTGAGCTCATCAATTTTGATGCCTTTTAGTGCTCCTCCTGTGTCAATTTGTTTGTTTGACCTCTTTCATATCAGCAAGATGTTTCCCTTGGAGGACTTTTTTCATTTAGGGAAACCAAAAGAAAGTCACTGGGGCAAGATGGGATGAAGCGGGAGGGTGGGGGAGAGAGTCATGCTGTTTGGGGTCCGAAAACGACCGAACACTTGACGCAGCATGGCATGGGCAGGTGTCATCATGGTGAAAAAAACCTGTCACCTCCTTGCCACAGAAATGTTCACTGAGGCCAAATGCAGCTTCCCACAACTCTAGCTGGTACATGGGTGCCGATGGACTCTAAGAATGCTTAACTTAGGAAGCCTGTTCTACAAAGGGCCTACCCTCCAAAAGATAATTCAGGTTTTTTTTGTTGGTTTTTGTGGGAGGTAAGGGGATAGTTTGCCCTCATACTTTTAAATTTATACACTTCAGAGTTTTTAATATGTTCACAGAATTGTCCCATAACCACCAGTATCTAACTGTAGAAAGTTTCATCACCTGAAAGGAGCCTTGCAAATGTGTAAATGTGAGCAGTCACTCCTCACAGCCCCTGAAAATCAATCCTCACTGTCTATCTCTATGGCTTTGCTTATGCTGGACCTTTGCATAAAGAGAATTACATAGGTGTGGCCTTTTGAGACTGTCTTCTTTTGCTCAGCATAATGTTTTCAAGGTTCCTCTGGGCTGTTGCATGGATCAGCACTTCATTCCTTTTCATGGCCAAGTAAAATCTCATTGTATGGGTATATCACTTTTGTTTATCTGTTGATCGGTTCTTGGGCCTTTGGGTTGTCTCCATTGGCTAGATATTGTGAATAATGCTGCTGTAAACACTCATGTATATAAGTTTTGGTGTGAACAGATGTTTTCATTTATGCTTTCTAGAATTGGAATTGCTTGGTCATATGGTGACCCCATGATTCATTTGGAGACATCGCCAAGCAGCTGCATCGTTTTACACTCATGCCAGCAATGTATGAGAGTTCCGGTTTTTCCACACCTCTCCTGCTTATTATTGTCCGTCATTTTTCTTATAGCCGTTTTAGTGGGTATGATGTAGGCTTTCATTGTGGTTTTGACTTGCATTTCACTAATGACAAAGATACTGAAAAATCTTTGTTCATGCACATTGGCCACTTGTATATCTTCTATGGAGGACTGTCTGGTCAAATCTTTTGCCCAATTTTAAGTTGTTTTTGTTGCTGTTTTCAAGTTGTTGCAATCTAAATACAAGTCGCTCATCAGATATATGATGCATAAATATTTTTCTCCCATTCTGTAGATAGTCTGTTCACTTTCTTTGTGGTGTCTTGTGAATAGAAAGGATATAAATCTGTTTAGAATGTATCTATTTTATTCTTTTTACTGATGCTTTTCATTTCATATCTAAAAGTTCATGGACATTTACTCTTGGCTTTATGTTTTCCTTTAAGAGTCTTATAGTTGTTAACTCACACTTAGAACTCTGATCGATTTTTTTTTTTTTTACATTTCATTGGATTTAGACGGTACAAATGATTTGGATGGTTTGTATAGTGGCAAAGAAATCTGGGCTTTAAGTGTACCCACTCTCCCCGCCTGTGTACCATCCCCCACAGACCCGTAGCTTACCTATCACTTACACGTGAGAACATGTGGTATTTGGCTTTCTGCTCCTGCATTACTTCATTTAGGATGATGGTCTCCAATTCCATTCAAGTTGCTACAGAGGACATTATTTCGTTCTTTTTAATGACTGAATGGTAAGAGTTAGTTTTTGTATATGATGTGTGATAGGTATCCAACTTCATTCACTTGCATGTGGGTATCTAGTTATTCCCGAATCTTTTGTTGACAACAGTTATTTCTGTCTTGAATTGTCTTGGTGCTCTTGCCAAAAATCAACCATAAATGTGAGGGTTCATTTCTGGACTCTATCTTGCCTCAGATATTACTGATAAACTTGAACGACTGCAGGAGAGAAAATGAATCAAGACAATAGAAAGTTTTCATTTGTGTAAACCATAACTGACCAGTTTTGCTTCTCATTCCTTGGAGTGTTTGGTGTTCTCTCTGTTGACAGCCATCAGCTAATAGAAATAGACACTTGAGTGTCACCGGTGGCTTACTAGGAGCCAGATGAAATTGTCCTTTTTTCATAGTTGTCCCTCTACATTTCACACTACTATCCACCTCTTCTAGAAACTGGCTTTGTTCTCCTTTCACCTCTTCAGCTGTTCTTCTTCTGTTGACTTCACTACCTGATTTTTCCCCACCTACCCACATCTTAAAAGTCAGTTTTCCTTCAAGATCCATTCTCACCTCTCTCATTTAAAGATTTTTTCTGGTAATCATTCCACATGCATTTTTATCCTTGTGGCTAATAACAGAAGCACAACTTTCTGCTGGACACACGGCTTCAAAACGAATGGCTATATGTCTCAACTTCCTTTGTACAGTCTCACAGCCATGTGACCAAATCTTGGCTAGTAATCTAGAAGCAAACGTGTTCTATAAATCTGGGAAATACCATAAAAGTTTAGGGCATGCATTCTTGATCAGTTCTTTCTCTTGCTGGTAACTGGAACGCAGTGGGGATGACTGGACCCCAGTTGCTACCTTGGACTGTAGGGACGGGAACCACACCCAATGAATGACAGCAAGCATGAGGGAGGCTGATTTCTAATGACTGAATTGTCATAAAAGGTAACCAGGATGTTTCTTGTGTAAAAGAAGGGGGAAACGGGCTTTTGCTATTTTTAAGTCACGATCATTTTGGAGTTTCAAAAATTCTATGTAGCGGACATGATTATAACTGATGATACATCTTCTAAAACTTGTACATTCATCAATTTCTAAACAGATGTTTATTGAGAATCTACTACCCATCTGTTGCTCTGCCAGGTATGGTGGTAATGTAGTCTCTATTCTCATGAAGTCCACAGCCCATTTTGGAAGACATACCTGAGACCCCAAATGGTAATTCTTATAAGGAATAATAATAATACAGACAATAGGCAGTGTGCTAGGGAAATATAAAGGGTAAAGCAATTAATCCTGTCCAGAGTCTTAGGAAGCATCATGGAGAAGCAATATTTGCATGAACACTTAATCAAGTTTGTGAATAAGAAGGAAAAATAATTTTAGAGATTGTGGGTTTCCCAAATGTACAGATTTGCAAGTTCATGGTTAGTTTATAAAGGGAGCTATGAAGTTTGGGGTATTCCATATCAAATTGAGAATTTGTGTTTTAGCTTACAGACCAGAGATAGAAAATATGTCCCAGTATGTATGTCAACTTTAATTTGGAACGTCTATAGTACTATGTTGAGAAGAATTCTGAGCTCAGGAAAGAGTGACATGAAGTATTAGAAATGCTGGCATGAACTTGGGACACGTGGAGGCTCATGCTACATGTCAACTTCATTGGGCTACAGTGCCCAGATATGTGGTCAAACATTATTCTAGATGTCTCTCTGGGGGTATTTTTGGATGAAAATAGCATTTAAATTGGTGGACTTTGAGTAAAGCAGGTGACTCTCCATAAGGTGGATGGGCGTCATCTAATCAGTTGAAGGACTGAATAGAATGAGAGGCCGACTTTCCCTGAACAAGACAGAATTCTGTACCTCACAGCCTTTGAACTTGGACTGAAACATCAACTTGGGTCTCCAACCTGACACCTTTGAACTTGAACCGCAGCACTGACTGTTGTCTGAGTCTCTACTGGCTCAGCCCACACATTTGGAACTTACCTTCCTCCATAATTACATGAGACTCAATTCCTTAAAATTTGTCTCTCTCTCTGGAGAAAGAGAGAGAGAGAAAGAGAGAGAGAGAGATGGAGATATAGTGTATGTCTACACACACACACACACACACACACACACACACGGGAGTCCACAAAACATAATTTATTTATTAAAAAGTGTGTATTTATTTTTACATGTTTAAGCTTCAGTCACCTTCAGAGTAATCTCCATCTGATGCACCTATTGAGATGCCTTTTCCACGGCTCAAAACAGTTTTTGAACTCATGGGTTTTGAAGCCTTTTAGTGCTTCTGCCATTTTTTATTTCACTTCTTTCACATCAGCAAAACATTTCCCTTTGAGGACTTCTTCCATCCAGGGAAACAAGCCAAAAAAAAAAGTCATTCGGGGTGAGATTGAGTGAACAGGGCGGGTGGGGCTCAGGGGTCATGTCATTTTTGCTGAAAAATGCTGAACAGTCAGTGCAGTGTGGGCAGGTGCACTTGCCAATCACCCATCACGAAAGGGACAAACACACTGAAAGAATGTAAAAATAAGAATTCACTGAAACTGAACACAGCTTCCCACAACAATGCTAGCTGGTACACGGATTGCCTATGAGTTCTTAGAACACTTACCTGGTGAGGGAAGCCTGTGTTACAAGGGGCCCACCCTATAAAGGATAATTCCATTTTGAGGGGTGTCCCCTCATATCATGCACACACACACAC
Source organism: Carlito syrichta (assembly GCF_000164805.1). NCBI lineage: Eukaryota > Metazoa > Chordata > Mammalia > Primates > Tarsiidae > Carlito > Carlito syrichta. The sequence continues at coordinate 47,334 of NW_007216444.1, forward strand.
ACAAATAATCTAGATTATCTATCTTCTATGTATCTCTCTATCTATCTATCTATCTTATCTATCTATCTATCTATCATCTATCTTCAATTGGTTCTGTTTCTCTGGATAACTCGGACTAATACCAGAGAATAGAATATTACCATGTGAGAAATAGTAAAAAGATTTAAATTGTTTTTTTGAGCTGGAGTCTCACTGTCACCCAAACTGGAGTGCAGTGGCAGTTCCCGGCCACTGCAGCCTGGACCTGCTGGGCTCCAGCAATCCTTCCACCTCAGCCTTCCAAGTAGCTGGAACTACAGGCGCGTGCCACCACGTCTGGCTAATTTTTGAATTATTGTATAAAGGAGGTCTCGCCAAGTTGCTCAGGCGGGTCTCGAACCCGTGGGCTCAGACAATCCACTCACCTCAGCCTCCCAAAGTGCTGGGATGACAGACTGAGTCACTGAGACCAGGCAAGATTTTAATCTTACAAAACTTTGAGGTAGGCGCCATTATTGCCTGGTTTCACGCAGGGGGAAAACTGAGACAAAGGCAGATTAAATGATGTGAACCTGGGACTTTGGCTGTGAGAGACTAGAGATCGTGTCCCTCCTGGAGGCCACCAGCTTTTTAGCATGCAACTACTGATGTAGTTTTAGGGGAGCGAGTTATTTTTTGTTTGTTTGTTTGTTTTTAGGTTTTCCTTTTTATTTTATTTTTAATTTTTTTATTATAAAGATGTGGGGTACCATTCAGGGTTAGGTATGCAAACATTGATCAGGCAGGCACCCTTGTTGATGAGGTATGTCCCTCCCTCCCCTTGCAGTTTCCCTCAACAGCCAATCCTACCCTCCCTCCCTGAAGCGGGACTGGATAAAGAAAATGTGGTCCATATACACAGTGGAATATTATGCAGTCATGAAGAAGGACAAACATATGGACTCCGCAGCCACTTGTTTGGATTTGGGGTCGATCACACTCAGTGATCTATCACAGAAACAAAGAACGGAGTTCCATATGTTCTCACTCATAAGCGGAACGAGCTGTTAAAGGCATTAAGCCACAGCCTGTTGCAGCTTAATTGGGATTTCTTTGGGGTTTTCTTTGGAAATTCCACGTGCTGAAAAACTCAGCAGCTTTGCAAACTATTTATGTGCACTCAACTCCCTTTGTAGCCAATCAAAGACTTTGTCCAGACATCATTTTTTCCACCCTAATGGTCCTAGTCTTTTAGCTTCTGGACCCTGTGCTCTATGTATTCCCATTTAGTTTGCATAAATGGTCACGGCCTCAAGTCTTCTGGAAAAAGTTATTTGGGGGTGGAAAGATGATTTCCAAGAAGTCCTTTTGACTTTACCTTCAAGGATAGCCAGGTCCCAACTATGTTTCATCCCTTCACTGATATATTCCAATGTGGGTCACCATTGTCTCTCTCCTGGTTACCCCAGTATTCCTTTAAGTAGTCCCTCTTCTTTTACCCTTGTCCATCTACTGACTACTCTCAAAACAGCTACAAGAGATTTACTTTTATACTTGAAGTCGATCAGTTTATTGCTCGGCTCCAACTCTCCAAAGGCTCCCAACCTGAGCGAAGACCAACGTTGTCACAGTGGTCTACAAGGTTGTATGGGTTCATTCCTATCCCACTAACTCCCTGCCTTTGCACACTCTCTCTGTCACACTGGCCTTTGTCATTACACAGACATACCTGACATACCTCGAGGTCTTTTACAATAGCTGATCCTCCCACTTGAAATATTTGCTACCCAGAGAGTCATGGGGTTTGCTCCTTCAACTCTTGCAAGCGTTGGTATTAATGGATCAATAAGAAATACTCCTCCCAACCTGTTTCAAGTGGCATCACTTTCCCCCTCCTTACCTTTTTTTCTTTCCGTTTCAGCAGTGTGTAGTGACCTTGTAGGTGCTCATTAGATATCTTCTCAATGAGAACAGATTATACCTTCAGTTGAATTTTCCCGAAAGCATGATTCCGTTGCCTGTTCAAAGACCTTTAAAGAAGCAATAGTCTTATCACTTGCTAAGGCTTTAGTTTTGTCATTGCTATTTCAGTTTTGATACAAAAGCAGTTGACTTTTTTGTCCCTGTGAGAGCACAAATAATGGGACTCCCAGTCAAGGCAGTTGAAAGCCGTATGTAGATAAGTATGCCTTTCGCGAGGAAGAAACCCCTGTCTTTCTATTTCTACCTGAAGACTATTCAAATTCAACTTCAGTCTCTCTCTCTCTCTCTCTCTCTGGGGTTCTCTAAAACCAACAAGTAGCAGCCAATACTCTCTCACATTCTGAGTGTGTTGTACATTTCCCAAATGTCATGGTGGCATGCTTTCCAAGAGCATAGCTTGACCATGTTTTACATGACAGTGGTCACTCTTCTTTAGACGACAATATATATGCCATGCATTACTGAACTGCCTCTCCTGTGTCTTTGTCACATTTTAGTTTTTGTTATTGCCACATCACTTCCAGTACAAAATTCTACCATATAGTCAGAAATATTTTTCTGGACATTATAGAAGAAAAACGAGCTTCAACCAAAAAAGGTTTATTCATCGCTCATGCAACAGAAGACATATGGGATTCAAGCTTCTTCCAGTGCCCAGGTCCAACAAACTGAAATAATCTCTGTCATTCTCATGGTCTAAGCAATATGCTAGAGTTTCAGCCATATCCCTGTCTTTCAAGTAGCAAAGGAAAATTGTATTTAAAAAACCTCTCTTAAATGAGACTTCTAGGAATTTGCAGTCAATGCTTCTGCTTATATTTTATTTACTAAATATTAATCACATGGCCACATCCAGATTCAAGAGAGGCTGGGAGATGCAGATTTTTGTCCTAGGAGAAATTTGTAGAGCTAAAATCAGGATTCTACTTTCTAACAAAGATGGGAAGAATGGATATTGAGACAACTAGAAAACTCAGCCATGGATGTCAACATATTAATCTTTCAAGAGAAGAAGATAGACTGCAAAATGATGTTTTATTAACTTGAACCTGGAAGAGTCTCCAAACATTATTGCATATTATTCTGCAACTTCAGGAACTATCTATCCTAAAGTATGCACTTAGCCTCATGACACTCTGCTAGAAAACCAATAACCCAATGAGACATGACACCAGTTGGGCATCTCCCAACCATCGGATAATGCAATGTGATTGATGTCAAACAGAATGTTCAGACAGATTAGCAAAGATGTTAACTTGAAAACTAAAGTGCGGGGAACATGACACAGAGTGTTAAAACACTCCTTTTGACATAACTCCTTAGGAAAGGAGTTCATTCCAATTTAGGAAAAAATGCTTAGCATCAGGTTATTTGTCTCTGGCAAAACCACAGATCCTACAGAAGTATCAAAAGGAATGAAGGTAAACAAATGTGAAACCAAAATTAACAAATATCATAAAATTAAGATCTCTAAACCAATGGCAGTTTCAAAAGAGAGATGTTTGGGAAAACGATGCTGCAGAATCACAGATGGTTGTCAGAAAATGGTTTAATTACCTCTACTACTGCATTCCAGAAAACTTAGCCCAACTTGCATTTAAGAACTGGAGAAATTCATGAGTCAGATCATTTATTTTCAGAGAATCATATCGATCAGAACGGATCACCTTTCTAGTTGCTGACAAATTCAGACCTGTGGTTCTGAGTCCTTTGCCTGGCTCACAAGGCCAAGCAAGGTATAGGGAGGGGTAGAGGTTTCCTCGCCAGTTCTGTGCTCCAGCTGTGGACTGACTACAGTTAAGAGGAACCCTCTTGGAGGCAATGAGGTTGACTCCACAAATGCGGGCAAGCCCTGACAAGAAAAGTGAGTCTAAATTCTGGAGACCTTGCCTGTCATTCCAACGGAAAAAGGCAGACAGACCTACAGATTCCTGCCCTGGAGCATCTTTACTTTGTCAAGGACAAACTAGTACCATAAGTTTCCTGGACGAGAAGCAGCGATAGCCAAAGACATCTTTGGAGGATGAGGAAGTGGAGAAAAAATTCTGGGAAAAGTTCTATTCAGTTCAGTTTCAAGATTTAAAGGGGGTAGTCACCAAATCTGAAAATTGTGAGAGAATAATTTGGGTTAAAATAATTCGACTCCAGTTGTGAAAAACAGAAACTTCCAAAGTATGTACTACCATATTGGAGTTGGGCTGAATTTTTTTTTAATATGTATTTTTTATTTTAAAATTGTGGGGTACAGTTAAGGGTTAGGTATACAAATATTCATGGTGCAGGGACCTTTGTTGATGAGGTATGCCCTCCTTTCCCCAGACAGATATTGACTACCATTAACCCCACCTCCCTGCCCCTCCCTGCTACCCCCGACATAGATTCCCACCACCCTCAATCCTTTCCTTATAGCATTACGATAGTTGTTTAAGGTCCACTTATGAGTGAGAACATGTGGTGCTCAGATCTTTGTTTCTGTGAGAGATCACCGAGTATTATAAACTCTAATTCCTTCCAGTTTGCTGCGAAATTCATGATTTTGTTCTTTTTATGACTGCATAATATTCCATCGTGTATATGGACCCCATTTTTTAAAAATCCAGTCCTCTCTTGATGGAAAGCGTGGTTGGTTCCATGATCTTGCACAGCCTCTGTGGAAAGCAGTGTGGTGATTCCTAAAAGCTCTAAAAATTGACCTTCCATACGACCCCACAATCCCCCTACTGGGAATATACCCTGAAGAACTCAAATTACTTTATAAAAAAGATACCTGCACACGTATGTTTATCGCAGCATTGTTCACAATAGTAATGGAATATTACGCAACCATAAAGAAGAACAAAATCATGAACTTCGCAGCAACCTGGAGGGAATCAGAGTTTATAATACTGAGTGATCTCTCACAGACACAAAGAACTGAGTATCACATGTTCTCACTCATAAATGGACCTTGAACAACTACCGTAATACTATAAGAAAAGGATTGACAGTGGCGGGAAACTATGGGGGGAGGCAGGAAGGTGGGATTAACGGTAACCAATATCTGTCTGGGGAAGGGGGGGCACACCTCATCAACAAGGGTACCTGCACAATGCATATTTGTATACCTAACCCTTAACTGTACCTCACAATTTTAAAATAAAAAATATGTTAAAAAAAAAAATAAGCCGGGCTCGGTGGCTCAGCCTGTAATCCCGCACCTTTGGAAGGCTGAGGTGAGTGGATTGCCTGAGCCCGCGGGTTCGAGACCCGCCTGGGAAGTGACACCTCATCTCTACAATAAAT
>NW_007216444.1:52791-76428 GCF_000164805.1 Carlito syrichta
AAAAAATCAGCTGGGCGTGGCAGTGCGTGCCTGTAATTCCGGCTACTTGGAAGGCTGAGGTGGAAGGATCCCCAGGGCCCAGCAGGTCGAGGCTGCGGTGGCCAGGAGCGGCCACTGCACTCCAGTATGGGCGACAGAGTGAGACTCCAACTTAAAAATAAAAAACAAAAATAAAAATCAAATAAAAAAATTAAAGATCTAAAAATGGATTTCCCATATGACCCCGCAATCCCCCTACTGAGAATACACCCAGAGGAACACAAATCACTCTATGAAAATATACCTGCACATGCATGTTTATTACAGCATTGTTCACAGTAACCAAAACATGGAACCAACCGTGCTGCCCAACGAAAGAGGACTGGATAAAAAAAAAAGTGGGACATATTCATGATGGAATATTATGCAACTATAAAGAAGGACAAAATCATGAACTTCACAACAACTTGGGTGGACTTAGAGTCTAAAATACTGAGTGATCTTTCACAGAAACAAAGAACTGAGTATCACATGTTCTCACTCATAAGCGGACCTTGAGTAATTATCGTAATACTGTAAAAAAAGGATTGGCAGTAGTGGGAAATTGTCGGAGAAGGGACAGGGCAGGATTGGCAGTAATGGGACTTTTCTAGGGGATAGGGAGGAGGTCACACCTCATCAACAAGGGTACCTGTGCAATGAACATTTGTGTACCTAACCCTGAATTGTACACCACATCTTTAAAATGAAAACAATTTAAAGAATTAAATACCATCTTCTCAGATCAGTGCATCAATGAGCATTTAATAAATGTCTGTTATATGGAGACCATCCAACTATATGCCCACACATTCAGGCGAGTTTTATCAAGTCACATTCACATATTCGAAGGTCTCTGGAGATAGAGATAAAATTATCTTGTACCACTAACTTTACTTTAATGTAGCCTTGACTTTATCTTTACTTTAGCATTTTAAAGTCTTGAAAACTGTTTTCCAGGGATTATTGCCCAGTCTATATTATTCGCACTTGCAACATTAAGATAACAAGAAGCCAGGCTCGGTGGCTCAGCCTGTAACCAGCGCTTTGGGAGACCGAGGTGAGTGGATTGCCTGAGCCCGGGGGTTCGAGACTCGCCTGGGCAACTTGGCGAGACCTCATCTCTACAACAAATCAAAAAATTAGCCAGGCATGGTAGTGCACGCCTGTAATTCTGGCTACTCAAAAGGCTGAGGCGGAAGGATCGCCAGAGCCCAGCAGGTTGAGGCTGCGGTGGCCGGGAGCGACCACTGCACTCCAGTCTGGGAGACAGAGTGAGACTCTAACTCAAAAACAAAAACAAAAACAAAAGATGACAAGAAGACTGGACTTGTGGAGTCTCTGAAAAACATATGAAAAGGACAATTAACATGTAGTTTTGTATATTGTAAATCAAGAAGAAAATGTCTGCAAATTTAAAGTAATTTTTTTTTTTAAAGTTCAGCTATATTTTAATATGTATTCTTAGGCGCTTCCACACAATCTTTCTGCTTACATTGACCAATCATTTTGCTATCTTGTTTGCAAGAGAAGTGAAGAATACAGTTTTTATCCCAGGGGACCGCATAGCCAGCTCAAAGTCCAGCATTCTATCACTACGGAAGAAGGAGAGAAGAGAGATTGAGGAAGAGGGCACACAGCTTCAATTACACGAACAAAACCAAGGCTTAGACAGATAATCAAGTACAATTTCAACATTTCTTTTTTTTTTTCGAGTGGGAGTCTCACTCTGTCGTCCAGACTGGAGTGCAGTGGCCACTCCCGGCCACCACAGCCTCAACCTGCTGGGCTCCGGAGATCCTTCCGCCTCAGCCTTCCAAGTAACCGGAATTACAAGCATGCGCTACCACGCCCAGCTGATTAAAAGCTTTAAAATCTACAACATTCCTACAAAAGGAAAAAAAAAAACATACACATACCACAGAGCTCAGAACCTGTTATCAATTCCATTCACAGTAGCAGAATGGCTCTAATGCAAAGACATTTATAAGTCATAGTTAATATTCTTTAAGAAATATTTTAAATGCTATCTTTCAACCTAACTATCTCTAAACCATGACCAGAAGACAAGGCTAAAAAGTTAAAACTACTCTCTCAACTTTTGCTCATAGATCTGTGATTTAACTTGAAAATGTCAGGAGAGAGCTCTTGACACGAAATCCACAGAGATGGTCAGTGCAAGGCTCACCTTGGTTTGGGTCCATGGCAGTATCTTGGGTATGATTTGGCAATTCCAGTAAAACATCCCCTTACGAGTAGATACAGTTTGTCCAGCAATCTGCCAAAGTACCCACTGACCATTATATCATCTCAACATCATTCCATAACCATTTTCTGTTTCCCTGAAGTAAAAGAGAACTTTTTAAAACAGAATTCCTAAAACTGTAAAGAGAAACGCTTTGGCACACTTATAGGTTCACTTTATGTCAAATGTTTACAAATGGCAGTCTGGAAAAAGATTTGCAATATCATGGATAGACAAAAAAGTTAGTGTATCTAACATAAATGATACCATCAATTATTAAGAAATAATAAACTCAAGATTAAATGGGCGGAAAATACGAAGAAACCCATCAGAGAAGAAGACTTGGAAATCACCTGTTTCCATGAACGTTGAGCCTTTTCTCCCCTTTCTGGTTAGATCCAATCTAACCAGAGCTGCAGCCTAGCCAGGAAAAATTATATATGGCATCCAGAAAGTTAACTTATCTCTTTCTCCAGCCTATGCTTCCATTACGGTATCATGGTCTATAAAGAAAACTTGCATTTGGCTCCAATATTTATTAGCTACACTGCCTTGACAAGAGTTACCAGAGAAGTAGGAGAGCACATGGGGAAAAATCTCCTCTCAAGAGTGCAGGCTAAATTTAATCCTTTAATGTAGAATTCAAATTGTGTTTTCCTTACTTGTGTAAAACTAATCGGGAATCTATCTTGAGTTCTTACCCCAAATACAGGACAGCTAAGAAGCTAAGGCACAGTGCCACCTCTCCCTTGAATGCGGGACTCTGTAGAAAAGTAGGTAGATCTGGATAGCCGAGGTGACACATGACACCCCACACTGCTGTCACTTCTTGGTTTCATTTTGTGTTTCTGCTTGAGTTCCTTTTGACGCATTTCATCTTTCTTGAGAGTTATCTGTTTTGTCTGTTTTCAAATTTTCAACATGAAAGTTGTATGTTTTGTAATACATTCAGTATGGTTATCCATGTTCTGTTTTTCATTTCAAATATTCCTTGTTGCTTTTGTCCTGATCAAACTGCCCAAAGTTGTGTTTAAGTGGTGTCATTCATTTTTTAAAAAAATATTTTGAATTTTTTTTTTTATTTCAATAGCTTTGGGGGACATGAGTACTTTTGGTCTGGGCTTTAAGTGTAGCTACTACACCCACTTGTGCACACTGCTCCTGACACCCCCCATCCGAGTCTCCGGTGCCCATTATACCATTCTCTATGTCTTTACATATCCTTAATTTAGCTCCTACTTACCAGTGAGAATATGTGGTGTTTGGTTTTCTTTTCCTGAGTTAGTTCACTTGGGATGATGTTCTCCAATTCCATCCGTGTTGCTGCAAAAGTCGTTAATTCATTTTTAAAATATAAATAGTATTCCATAGTGTATATACACGGCATTTTCACTCTCCACTGATTGGTCAATGGGCATTTAGGCTGATTCCACAGCTTTGGAATGTGAATTGTGCTGCAATGAACAAGCGGGTGCAGGTGTCCTTTTTTATATAATGACCTCTGTTCCTTTGGGTAGATACCAAGTGGTGGGATTGCTGGATCAAATAGTACGTCTACTATTGTTTTGCTTTCCTGATCCATGTTAGCCTGTCTTTTCTTCTAGTTCATAAAGACCTGCTTCTTGTGATTTCCTTCTTTCTACTTTTTGGGGATTTATTTTCATTCTATCTTTTCAAATTTGTGAGATATACTCTTAGCTTTTCAATATTTAAATATTATTATTTTGTAATATAAGCATTTGAGGCTATAATTTTTCTCAAACTTCCGATTCAACTGTAAACCGCAAGTTTTCATATGTGATAATTTCATTATCACTTACTGCTTAGTATTTTCTAGTTTTCATCACAAAGTTTTCTTTACTCTTTAATCAGTTAGATATTTAATTTTAAGGTTATAAGACTATATGACTTCAAGACTGTATAATACTGATAATTTCATACTTGTTCTTTGATGTTGAGACGTGCTTTACAGCCTAATATGTGGTCAACTTTCGTAATTGTATTTACTTAAGAAGAATTTGTATTCTAATTGGTGGGTGAAGAGTTCTATAAACATTCTTGAAAGAAAGTTTATTATTATTCCAATATTTTCAATATTTTTCTAAGTTTTTATCTTCCTGATCTATTGGTTTCTTTAGAGTTGTGTTCAAAACTTCCACTATGGCACTGGGTCTGTCAATATCTTTTCCTAGCACGTTACTTTTTGCTTTCTAAGAAATTAATATTGTTAGATATAAAAGATATAAAAATATTGTTTGTTATATCTTCCTCATAAACTAGAACTTTTAGAACTTTTGTAGCCCCAAAATGTTTTAGCTTTAATGACTATTTTGTTCAATATTAAAGCAGCTATATCAGACTTCTGACTCACATTTTATTCTTTAGAGCCAGTATTTTTATATCCCAGGTTTTATTTGTGATGTTGGTAAACAATACACAGCAGAAATCTACTTTTATCTAATCTGAAAAAAATTCTGCATTGAATTGCTAAATTAGATTTCCTTACATTTACTGAGATTTTTGGTATTCTTGGATTCAGATTATCTTTAGAATTACATAATTGTATCTTATATTTGTTTATTTCATTTATACTTCTTTCTCTGGCATTTTCTCTAATAAATGGAAAGAAATGCATAGTATTTCTATTTATTTAGTAGTTAATCTTACTATTTAAGATAAATGTAAAACAAATTGTGGTGTGTATTTGTATTTGTATTTCTATCCTCCTTTTATATAATACAGGGCATTTAGAATGTCAAAATTTTATTATCACTTCTTAATTTATGCTATTTCTGTTTGTACTTTTAATTATATAGTATCTATTTTATTACTAAAGTGATATTTTACTGTTCTATGCATGTATATTTGGGCATATATATGAATGAACACAATTTTTAGTTTATTAGCTTAGACCTACACATTTCTATAGATATGCCCATTATTTCTGATTGAGTCTCAGACCTTCCTTTCGGATAACTTTCTTTCTTCCTTCATGAAGATAATTCTCTTGAGTTATGGGTTAGCCTGAGATATACATCAGGTATTTCCTCTCAATAATTTTACAATAAATACTCTAAAACTTTACAATTTTTTAAATGTCTTCAGTCTTTATTCTTGCTGGTGAGGAGTTTGATGTCATATTAATCATCTTTTTAAAAAAATGAATTAGTCCTTCCTTTCTTCTAATATCCTCTCTTTGTCTTCACTGTTTAGCAGTTTCCCTGAAACATTCTCAGCTTCCTGAATCTCAAAGTATATCTTCCATCAATTCTAAAAAACATATTTCCCCATGCTCACAAATTGAAATTGGAAATTATGATTAGACTTATGATACATTTTTTACTACCCTCCACATCTCTTATCTCGCTTCTTTATTTTTTAATCTTTTTGTATCTCTGGGTTGGAATCTGGATGACTTCTTTAGATGTGTCTTCCAGTCTATGAATTCTCTTCTCACCTGTGTCTAATATTCTGTTAACTCACCCATTTAGCTTTTGATTCCAGAGATATATGTTTCTAGAAGTTCTATCTGGATTTATTTTTTAAGATCATCCTAACCATTTTTGTAAATTATTTAAATCATTTTATTTTTTATTTATTTATCCATTTTAAACCAGCTTATTTCATATTCTACGTACTATAATGTCAACACATGAGGTTCTAGAAGGTTGACTTATGCTTTTCATTTTTATTTTTATTTTCTGACTCTGACTTGCAAAATTTGTGTCCCCAGATGATTTGGAATTTTGGGTCAAGGGCTCATGTTTAGTTATGTTCTGTCTGTGGGAATCCTGCAAGATAAGGCTTGTGTATTCATCAAGAAAATATTTGTTTTTACTTTTGCTGAGGCATTCGGACACATTTTTGGTTAGTTTCTAAGTCTCCGTTTACTAAACCACACAGGAAGAATTAATTCAATCATTGAACCTGTGTCAGGATAGACCCTTGGTTACCATTTCTAAAGAGATAGCTTTGTTTTTCACCAACACAAATGGCTAAATTCAGCTCATTTGCCATTTTTCTTTTTACAATAGGCACTTTTTCCTGCTCCTCTTTCTTTTCACTGAGCATGTGTCTCAGTTCTACAGCCTATCTTTCATACAAAGATCGAATCTTAGCTTCCTGTCCTTGTGTAGCTATAAAAAATGTAAGTGCCCTAAGGTCAGGAGCAGATTCAGCATCAGCTGCCACCCTCATACAGAACCCCATAACTCCCTAGTTTAAGCAAAAGCCCATAATACATAATCACACTTGGTGTTTTTTTATGGGTTGTTCTTGACCTTGGGACTAAGAGAATCAGTCAACTTTAGTGGCAGGAGAGTAAAATATCATGTTTTAAAATTATTTGAGTTCATGTTCTGTTTCATGTGGAAGAAACTGATCTTTCGAAACAGAGAATAAGACTAAGGTGCAGAGTGAAACAGAGTTAAGAGACAGTGACAAGGTATCCTGGCAGTTTAAAGTCCCTGTTTCTACTTGGTGAATTGTAGATGATCCAGTTGTATCTCTGCCCATCCCACAATTCATTAACTTTATTCTTCCTTTAATTGCTGAGAAAAACTTTGGCATAAACTGGTTTGGATTATTTTTCTGTGGTTTGCAATTCAAGGACTTCTGAGTAATACAGAACTATTTTGTTGGACTCATCTTTTTCTTTTTCATAATTTACAAAGCCTATGAATTATTTGACAGCATAGTTGAATTAAATTGACATAAATTAATATAACAGTTAAACTGAGACTTGAAAATTCACTTTCAGTTTGGTCCCAGATTACTTCTAGTCAATGCCTTTAAGATGTTCCAGCAATGAGAATCAGAAAAAAATAAAGCAGACCTTCTTGGTCTGACTCAAAATAGTTATAACTGCCAAGATGAACCAAAAATGATGTTTCTTCCACCACAAAACTCACACACTTTTCTAAGAACCCCTGAGAATAAACTCTGAGTAATAATATGAGTGTTCAAATAGTAATCTGAATTGTTTAAATACTCAAAATTTTTCTTGATGTCTTTAGAGAAGAAAGATTTTATAGTCATGACTGTAATACATAGAAAAAAGAGCATAAAATACATAGAAAAAAGAGAACAAAATCAGTGACTAAGTATACACAAGCAAAGAAGAGTGGAATTTTGTGGTAGTTGATCAGGTAATGCATCCCAAAATTTGCTCTGATATAAAAATTTTTGTGATGTAAATTAGGCAAGTTGCCTATCATTAATAATTAAGCTTTGGCATTGTTCTTCACTTCCTGGATGTACAGTATTAAGGAAGCATCATTGATCAGAATAGAGCTGGGGTATAGAGATTAAATCTTTGCGCTGTCTGGGACTTTATTTCTCATTTATTGAACAAGTAATAATTAAAAGTCTCATTCTCATCATTTCTCTTCATGCACAAACTCTAATATATAAAAAACATCTTCATCTAGTAGTTTTGTATGATCTTACCCTCACTCCAAAACCTTAACACCAAAGCTTATATGCCACATAAATACGTTTATATAAATTTAGCGGAGTCAATAACTCCACTAAATTTTGAAAAGCAAATAAAAAGAAAAAAAAAAAAATGAAAGGGGGCATCATTTTGAATTATCTTTACAGTTTTTGTTAACACACCAGCATTTTTATTTAAATCACAGATTATGTTTTTCAAGATATAGTGACCCCATTGCTAACTCATTATCTTCCCATTTCCTTTCTCAAACTGCAGAATTTATCTATTTATTCTTTTGGAAACTACTTATCTTCTGAGAGCTCTACTCACTGGCTATTTTAGTCTTTTGTGTTTGAGAAACAGGCTTCTTCCCACTGGAAGTTCTAGAGGCATTTTTTCCGAAGGAGAAGTGACAGCTCAGGCAATTATTCTAGGAAAGCTCTCCCTGAGAGTTGACTGGACAGGATGAAATGGAATAATTTTCTTTTAAATCTTAAAAAGGAGAATAAGAGTCTTGGGAATCAAACAGAGGCAGATGCCAAGAAGAATTTGCCCACACAGAGAAAGGAGTGTTCAAAGCACAGGCCAAAGAGCAATGTCTCGGCCTGCAATTCTTAATGAAGACCTCTCCAGATCAGGGGTTTTCTCTTGTTCTCTCTATGGCTCTCCCTGGAGTTATAGTCCTGTATGTCCGTGTAAAATGAAAACAACCACAATTAAAAACAAATAAATGCTCTTCCAGAAGATGCTGTGTCAAGGCATCGAAACTCCAGAGTATGAGATATAATTGACCCACTGCAAATAGTCTGCCATTATACCGGTGAAGTACACTTTTACAATGAACAGCCAATAAGAAATTTCTCTGGAAATAGTACACATTTTAATAACAGCTCGAAAGTCACTGAAGCTAGAACTAGAAACTGAAAATAAAGCAAGCAATGAAAAAATCCAAGAACTATGCATAAAGTTCTCCAAAATCAAATCCACAGCCTTCAATTTTTTATCAGCATGCTCAGAAGTATTTCTTTTAAGTTAAATATTTGCTGTTAAGAAATTTTACATTTGAAAAATAACTTTAATTCCCATGAACAGTTATAATTGAGAATTATTAGTATTAACACTGAGAGATATCACAAAATTCCTTCTCCTTTTACAGGTAAGCAAACAATACCTTTCAAAGGAGTTCAGGTCCACTAAGCTGAGTGGCAGGGTCACAGCCAGGACTTGTGTCTTTTATTCCCAGCCAACTGCTCTGATTGCCTGCTCACCAGCCAGTATTCTGCTAAGCAGGAAAAAAAAAATGACAATGATTTACGCAGATACAATTTTTAAATCATTTCTATAAGGATACCAAGTATAAATTCATGAACTACGCATTTTTCATCCTTTCTTAGTGGCAAGTGTTGATAAATTTAGCTTACCACAAACGGATTTTATGAATTCAAGGCCTTTGCTATATTTTATTTTTCTGTTGAAACATTAAAGTCAAAACCACCAATCATATTAAACACAGAAAGAAATTAATTATGTCTTTACACTGTCAGCAGGTGTATTATAGCCATCCTTCCTGCTATCAAATGTAGGTAGTGAACTAATTCTCAAAATTAATCTCAATAAATTTAGAATGACAATGACATAAATCACAAGACATAAAATTAAACGCTGTAACCCTATAGTGTATGTTCATAAACACTTGGCTTGTGCTTTGGGGCTGCTTTTAGTATCACTTCTAAGAAGGTCTAAATAGGAAGCACTTTTATCTTAGCCTCTCTATAAAATATATGCCTGGATTTCGAGACTGAAAACAGGAAAATAATAATACCGACAGCAACCTAAGTGACCTAAAATGCCAAGAAAATCAGAACGATTTTGGAAATGAATATGGAAATGGCATATTTCACAGTTGCTCATGAAAAACATACTTTTTTGTGTAAACAATGTAGCCACAAAAAAAAGAGACCTTATACTTAGAGAGGTAGCAAATGAGAAATTTCCCTGGAAATGGCAAATGTTTTAATAACAGCTCGAAAGTCGCTGAGGCTAGAACTGGGAAACTGAAAAAAGTAGGCGATGAAGAAATCCAAGGGCTGGGCATGAAGGAGTCTAACATCAAACTCACAGCCTTGACACTCAGGTAGCCTCGTGTCTAGTTGGCAAGCAAAACCATAAATGTAACCCATGTGTTTGCTGAGGTCACCCTGTCCTTCCAGAGCTCTGGTGAAGCAGGATTGATTTCAGGGGGGGGTCTCTTCTAAGGCTTTCTCCTTCTGATATCTTGTTCTTGTTGAACTCTCTCAACACCATCCTTCCGCCCTGTAAAAGGAGAGGGAATTTTGTGATGTCTCTCAGTGTTAATACTAACAATTCTCAGTTATAACTGTTCATTGTCCTTGACTGCAATGGAAACATCAGTCCTACAAGGCATTTGCATAGGCAGATGTTATTGAAAGTCTGTGGCCATGACAGAAAGGGTATTAGATCGTAAAACACACAGCACCAGACTTGATCTGGGATCAAGAGTCAAAAGTCCTCCGGCCACCTGGCCTTGGTCGTTTTTCTCTGGCTTCTTCTCCCTTTCCCATTGTAATTCATCCCCTCTACCTCTCTTCTCTCTTCTGCTTACCTCTCAGACCCATTCTCTTAATCTCTTCAAGGAGTTCTTTCTTTATTTCACTGACTTCTTCTAAAGTATGCCTACACCTAACAAGATTCTCACTGAAGACAGGCCAGGGTGATCAAACATCACTTGAGAGAGGCCAGAGGAGGAGGAACCAGATATTAAGGGTGACGTTTCTTGTTCAACTGATTCAGCAGGGCTCTTTTGAAAACTGGATTTTACAAGGGAGCGGACAGTTGGACCTTGAAGATGATTCAGGACCTTGAAGTTCAACTGACTTATGCCTTCATAATCCCATTGTCGTTCTTTAAAGTAATCTGTTAGAATGTTTTCCTAAATAGAGACAGATGTCTCCCTACAAAAAGCTCTTGGATCAGGTGTTGAAATAACAAACTTTTCCCTAGTAATACACATGATACAGCAGAGTGATTCCTATAAAACCAGGGCAGTCCCAGCAGCTGAAGTTGCAGAGGTGAAAGCCATGGAGGCCTCGGTTCTATTGCTCATATTCATGTGTTATCTCTTTTCTCACACAGTGATGGTGAGTGTGAACTCTGAGTTATATTCTAATACAACTTACACTATTCAATACCTAGCCATATCTGGTCACAGTAAGCCTTTAGCTAACTTGGCAGGCATTATTCTAGACCTACGACATGGAAGAGAGAGACTGAGGCTTTTTCAGGAACAGGAAAAGTCATCAAAGAGGATCCTTTTAAGACATTTAGCTTTGGAACAGTCCACCCTAGGGACAGTCTAAGATGACGGAACAAAATGACAAAGATATGTAGGAAAGAAAATACACGATGAATGGATATTGGGGAGTAGTGTGGACAAATTAAAGCAAGTAGATCTGACAGGAGCTTGAAGGTAGGATGATGGTTTTGGGTTTGATTCAATAAATCAAAAACAAAGTCATTGTCATGTACGATGCGACTGACAAATAACAAATGCCTTTGTTTGCAGAATAGCATCAGAGCATTCAGTGCATGAGATGTAAGGACTTGTTCTCTCGGCTCTGGTCAAGAAATACCCACAGAGTTGTGCCCCGCTTAAGACTGCACACTTGGAGGACCTTGACAAGTCCAAGCTCGTTTGAAGAGAAGCATGGTAATGAAGTCTGGAACCAGGACACATGAGGAATGACAAAGGGAACAAGGAGTGTTTGCTCTGCAGAACAGCAGCCGCCAAGGGTTGATGTAACAGACCATGACATTCTTGAGAACATGGCTTGGCATTTTTGACCTTTGAGGCCTGGGTGCCTACATAAGAGGTTTACTCAATCAAGGTCTGTTGAATGAATGAACGAATAATTGAATGGACCAGCTGTGGAACACAACAGAAATTGAACTTGTTCTTTGTGTACCCAAAGGGCAGAGGGTGTTGGAAGTTGTAGAGATAGAGGCAGAGATGACAACCCAACATAAAGAAGACTTGAACACATGTGACCCCCCCAGCAATGAGTGAAGTCGCTTCCAGAGATGGTCAGGCTTCACCCACATTCTGTAGCAAGGAAGCTCGTACCTGAAAGGGGGTCACTTCTGCACCCCTTCACTCTGTGACTATTCAGCTTCTCCAAAATGTTGAAACCTTTAGCATAATATAGATTTCTTAAAGGGACTTGTGATCATTTGTTTGTTAATATAAATATATGAGCGTATTTGCTAATATTACGGACACTGCAATAACAAACTGCCCTGCAAAATTCTCTTCTCAAACTTAGTGCTCATGCTGCATTTTGCTGCGTTTCACCCGTCACAAATTGGTGAGACGAGACCACACCACATAGGGACATGCAAGGCAACACCTACCTCCCAACACACACACACACACACACACACACACACACACACACACTTTAGATAAAGTTTCCGATTTATCCAGATGAAGCCGTGAAGTCTTGTCAGAAGGCAAGAGGCTCCATCAGCAAAGGCAGATGGGGCAAGTTCCCACACATCTTCCTTTGTGCCTATTGCTTGTGAAGGGGCTATGCGGTTGTTATTTAGAATTTCTAGAAGGATATTGCCTTTTCTTGCCCTTTTATATGTGCACTTACACCATCCTTTTAAAAGAACTTTGGCATTAACAGTTATAACATTCTATTTACAACCCTAATCCCTCATCCCGTTCATAAGATGAATTCAGCATCAGAAAGGCATAACTTTCTTTTTCTAAAGAAAAGGAAGACCCTTACCCAGGTATAACTGAATAATACTTCTGCGTAGGCTGTCTGCAATTCTCAAAAGCCTATTACTTTGTTCAATTATAAAAGTATTTTATGCACAATTTCAAATTGTTTTCTTTGAATCTAACATTGTCTAGTAATTTCTTAATTAAGTCCTTCTCCATGGTAGTTCCTGGAAAGGGTAGACAAAAGAAATCTTAGTAGTCTATATTATTATGAAACTAGGCCAAGAAACCCTAAGAAGGAAAGAATTAGGTCAAGAACTCCAAGAAGAAAACATGAAGTATTTAGGAAAGAGTTTTGATCTTAATGATAAAAAAATCACATTGTCAAGTTTTCTATACCTATAGCAATGGTCCTGAATAAAGTCAGCCTTATCATGATTTAACAAGAGTCACTGAACAATTCCTTGAGGTTTTGATAAAGATTCTCTGCTTGACCAAAATTTAGTCAGGCTTTGGAATTGTCTTCATGTCCATTTGTCCACTTCCTTGTAAAATCCAGTTTTTGCAAAGAGCCCTGCTAAGTCAGTTGAACAAGAAACTTCACCCTTAATATCTGGTTCCCCCTCCTCTGCCCTCTCTCAAGTGATGTTTGATCACCCTGGCCTGTCTTCAGTGAGAATCTTGTTAGGTTGTTTTAGCCAGAATCCCTCTTATCCCTGATTTGTTCTCTTAGTACTTTACCTGTCCACTAACCCTCTTCTCTGCCCCCTGGTTGCAAATTCTCACTTGCCAATGCTGTCTTCAGAGTTGAGACAAATGTCTCATTCCAACTGCAAAATCTCATTGCCCAGGTCCCTGTACCTATTGAAACAGTCCTGAATAAAGTCAACTTTATCATGATTTAATAAAGCATCCCTGAACAATTTTTCCTTAACAGTTCGTACAAATGGAAGAGTAATCAAAATCTGTTTAATGACAGTCACCATTTCAAAAACTGTTAGAACAAGAGTCTGACCGACCGTCCTTTAAAAAGATGAAGAGCATTATAATTGAGATGACTACTTTTGTGCTCTCTTAATAGCAATAAGTGAACCTAAAATAACCCAAGCCCAGTTCTAACAGAGAGGAGAAACTGGGGCATTAGAATATTTATTACAAAAATTAGACAGCAGATTTTTTTTGTGTGTCCTCTGTGGCTTTTAAAACTTATGATTCTCTTTTTACAGCAAAGAGTTCCTTCATTTATTGAATATTTACTAAATACCTACCCAGTGCCAGACACTGTCATTACCTTGCTCTACTCAAATAAAAATAGAATAATACCCTCGTCCTAAGAAACTCTTAAAAATGCCATTTCATCGCTCCCTTTTATTTTAATCCTAGCAATTCTTGCCTTAAGGACTAGATCATATATAAAATTGGACAAGTTTTGAAAAACATTTTAAGCCAGGTTCGGTGGCTCAGCCTGTAATCCCAGTGCTTTGGGAGGCTGAGGTGAGTGGATTGCCTGAGACTGCAGGTTCAAGACCTGCCTGTGAAACTTAGTGAGACCTCATCTCTACAATAAATCAAAAATTAGCCGGGCGTGGTAGCATACACCTGTAGTTCCAGCTACTTGGAAGGCTGAGGCGGAAGGATCTGCAGAGCCCAGCAGGTCGAGGCTGCGGTGGCCAGGAGCAGCCACTGCACTCCAGTCTGGGTGACAGAGTGAGATTCCAACTCAAAAAAAAAAAAAAAGAAAAAGAAAAATATTTTAAATTATATCATAAGGAAAAATAGGTTTTGAATAAAATATACATACTCTACTTATGCTTATTATTTGCACACTTGAAGCAACAGCTTACGATTCTAAAGGAAAAAAATTCTGTCTAATCCAATGTACTAGTTTAGACTAAAATTTGTTGTGTCTGCCAAAGATTTTCCCCCAAATTCTACACAGTTTCAATCTCTCTCTCTCTCTCTCTCTCTCTCTCTCTCTCTCTCTCTCTCGCCCTCTTGTGTGTATGTCTCAGATTTTTTAATATATGCTTTGTAAATACTGTGACTTTTATAATAAGCAGCAGAATGATATGTGATGAGGGAGGGAACCCAACCCATCAGGGTCATAAATGAATGCAAGACATAACAATGAATGATGCCCAACAATGAACGCAGTAAATAAGATAACATCATCTGGTAATCTGGTATGCAACATTCTATCCAATTTATATCTGATCTTAAGCAGTGGTCACAGGACTGTAGTACATGAAGTCAAAACACGTGTCCCAAAGAACATTAGGAGTGCAGGACACTGCAGCTGCTAAGTACAAACATCAAACAAATAAAACAGCTAGTGACGGAGAGACGATTACCTTAGTTCCATGCCAGCCTATGAAACACTGTTTAATACAAAACTTCCCAAGATCTTTAAGTTTCCAGGTAACGTTAGATAGCCTAAGTTTCCAGAAGGAGCACAGAATTCTCTATATTTATGAAAAGTGCTTGATAATGGAGACATTTTCCCAAAGACATACCACATGGAGGGTTCCAAAAAATACACAAAACCCCAAAACCATAGATTGGTCAGGCACGGAGGCTCATGTCTGTGATCCCAGCACTTTGGGATGCAGAGGTGGGAGGACTGCTTAAGCCCAGGAGTGTGAGACAAGGCTGGGAAACATAGTTAAATCCTGTCTCAAAGAAAAAGAAAAATCAAAAAAGTTAGTTGAGTATCATGGCGTGTGTCTGTAGTCACAGCTACTGGGGATACTGAGGTGGAAGGAGCTCCTTGAGTCCGGTAAATTGAGGCTGTTGTGAACTATGTGATCACCATGATTTTGCCACTGCACTCCAGCCTGGGCAACAGAACGAGACCCTGACTCAAAAAACAAAACAAAAGAGGCAGATTCAGGTGTTAAGAGAAGTTGAGTTGAACCAGAATCCCCCTCACTCCTGATGTGACCTCTTAGTACTTTTCAGCCACTGATCCCTACCCTGAACCTTAGTTATATATTCCTACTTGCCCATGCTGTTTTCAGAATTGACCCCAATGTCTTTTCCCAATTGCAAAAGCCAATTGCCAAGGTCACTATGGCTATAGCCACAGTCCTGAATAAAGCTGGTTTAACATGACTTAACAGGCATCACTGATTATTTTTTTCTTTAACAGTTAGTGCAAATGTAAGAGTAATTAAAATCTGCCTGATGAAGACCATCATTCCAAAATTTGCCAGAACAAAAGTCTGACTTTAAAAATAAAAATTAAAAGCATAATAATTTAGATGACTACCTTTGGACTCTCTTGTAATTGAAGCATGCAAAGCACTGACTACAATGCCTGGCACAGAGTGAATGCTCACGGAAAGATATCTCCCTTTCTCCTTCTCTTTCTTCCCTTTTTCCTTCCCTTCTTTTCTTTCTTCCCCTTCCTTTTGTCTTTCTTTCTTTCCTTCCTTCCTTCCCTCTTTTCTTCTTTTCACTGCAATACCAATGATCTTTGAGCAAAACAAGTGAAAGGAAGAGGAGCAAAACAAGTGAAGGGAAGAGGAGAAAAAGAAAAGGCTGGGGAATTAACCAAGACTGTGAAAGGCATTCTAGAATATGGGAGAAAGGTTAAGTTTTATGTTACATATAAGGGAAGTCATTGTAGGGTTTTAAGCAAGGGGGGTGCAGGGTGCATCATCACACCATCATTGAGACAATCTCCCTTGCTGCTAGTTGAAGAGTGAACAGGGGCAGCTTTGGGGGGCATGGGGTGAGGCATAAGAGTGAAAGGAGAGAAACCAGTTGGAGGCTGACGTGTCCTTGGAGGCAAAAAAAGGTGGGGGTCTGGACAAGAGGGTAGCCGAGGACATGAGGTGAAGCAGATTTTCAGATATTTTTAATGTAGCATCAGTAAGCCTTGCTCATGTGTATGATGTATAATTTATCAGGAAGAAAGGACCCTCTGGTTTTTGGCTGAGTAACTTGATAAAATGATGTGCCTTTAACATAAAAAAGAGAGAAGTACTGGGATTTGAGAAGATGAACAAGAAAGGGGAGAATCCAGAATTTCCTTTTGCGTCTTTTGAGTTGGAGAACCTGCATTGCATATGGGAAGAGATTTCAGGCAGATGTTTGGACATGAGAGCGAGAGCTTAGCAAAAAGACATGGCCCCATGGAAATGTGGGAGTCATCAGCAGACAGAGCTCATAGCCGCAGGAACAGATGAGATCATTGAGAAACAAAGGTCAGAGGTGGAAAAGATGACAGCCTGAGACCAAATCCTGAGCTAGCAAATGAGGAGGTCGAAGAGGACCCAGCAAAGGATACAAAAGAAGAATGGACTGAGGAAGGAAGAAAAACAGGAGAGAGCAGTGCTTTACAACCGAGAGTAAAGTCCTACTAAGTCACAGGCACAGGGGACAAGAGATTGTGAACTGACCAATGGGTTTGACAGACGATATTTTGAGACACTAATTCTTCCCCTAAGAGGTGATGGGGGTGATTCTGTGGTCCCTGACAGAAGAAGAGCTCTCCCTCTGTGGTAGACGGACACAAGTATGGCCTGGTCTAGAGGTGAGAAGATGAAGGTTCATGCAGGATGGCAATGGTTTTCCCATGAAGCATGAGGCTCTTTCCTCAGATCAAATCCCAGATACATGAAACCATGCCCAACAGACAAAATGTCAATATGTATAAATTTCTGTAACAAGGTATGATGCCAAGGTTGTCTGCATAAGCATATGAATGGTCATTGTAGCAACAAAGATTGCATTTTTAAAAATTCATTAATTTATTTATTATAAAGATGTGGAGTACAATTCAGGGTTAGGTAAACAAACATTAATTATGCAAGTACCATTATTGAAGAGGTATTCCCCTCCTTCCCCTAGCAGTTTCCCTCAACTGCCAGTCCCATCCCCCCTCCCCTGACAGTTTTTCACTACCGCCAATTGCTATCTTACAGTATTATAATTATTCAAGGTCACCTTATAAGTGAGAACATATGGAACTCAGTTCTTTGTTTCTGTGATAGATCACTGAGTATGATTGACTCCAAATCCATACAAGTTGCTGCAAAGTCTGTATATTTGTCCCTTTTTATGGCTGCATAATATTGCATTGTGTATATGTACCACATTTTTTTATCCAGTCCAGTTTAGACGGGCAACACGGTTGGTTCCATGTTTTTGCTATTATGAATAGAACTGCAACAAACATATGTGTGCAGGTATCTTTGTTGTAAAATAATTTGAGTTCCTCCGGGTATATTTCCAAGAGGAGGATTGCTGGGTCATATGGAAGGTCAATTTCTAGTTCTTTCAGAGATCACCACACTGTCTTCCAAAGAGGCTGCACTCATCTGCATTCCCACCAGCAGTGTAGAAGTGTTCCTTTTTCTCCACATCCTCGCCAGCATCTGTCGTTGTTTGTTTTATTAATGATGGCCAATCTTTCTGGGATTAGGTGGTATCTCAATGTGGTTTTAATTTGCATTTCTCTGATGATGCATGAGGCTGAGCACTTTTTCATGCGTCTGTTGGTTGCCTATATATCTTCTTTTGAGAAGTGTCTATTCATGTCTTTTGCCCACTTTTCAGAAGGGATGCTTGTTTTTTCCCTTTCAGTGTGTCCAGTTCCTTGTAGATCCTAGATGTCAGGCCTTTGTCAGATATACAGCTGGCAAATATTTTTTTCCCATTCTTTGGGCTGTCTCCCTGCTCTCTTGATGGTCTTTTGCTTAGATTGCAAAATTAAAAAAAAAATACTATAGCATAAAAAAAATGAGTTCTCTGTCAAAACTGAGTCTACCAAATACTTGACCAAGCACAAGAATAGATTGAACAAAATAATAGACTGAAGAAAAGAATAAACTGCTCTCTCCTTCTTAGAGGGCAGTCTTTCTTTCTACAGGGGGTTGGTGGTATTCCTCTTTCTTTTCACTGCAACTTTTACTTTGCTCAAAGTCATTATGTCACTCACAGTGAAAGGACAACCTGGGAACTCTGCAGCTCAGGATAATTAGCAAAGACAGAGAGAAGCAAATTGCTTTGCCTTATAGACTGACCCTGACCTTGGTTTCTTAATCAGATTACACTTGATGATTAGAACAGTGTAGCAAGAGCTCAGCTGAGAGGCCAATCCACCTCCAAAATGAGAGTTACGGCATAGTTGGAGAGCCTGGTGAGCGAAGGACCACTGATGACACAGACAGAAAGTTGAAAAGAGCTGACGCTTACTTTGTAAATACCAGCTCTAAACTCACACGCACACCGGGGTTCACAAACCAACGTCACACATAGCTTTACTTAGCTGAGGGAATGAGTGTCATTGTAAATTACTCATCGTCTCTCCTCATTTGCCCATGCCTTGGAATTGACTTTCCCTCAGACTCAAGCACAGGGACACCTTCTAGACATAGATAGCCCACCCTTCTCTGATACTGCAGTCAGTTCCTTCTTTTCTAATCTCAGCTACGTCCAGTGCCTAGATCCCATGCTCTTCTAACAGATTGAAGAGCAAATCTCAAATTGGAAGAAAAAACAAAACAAATTTAAAAAAAAGTGAGTCCACTACAGACCTATTATTCCCAAAATCTGACACTGACCACACTGAATACTGGCAAAGGTATGAAACAATAGAAACTCACACTCATTGCTTGTGGGAATATAAATAGTACAGTTACTTTAGAAGATTGTTTGGCAGCTTCTTACAAAACTAAACAAACTTTTATCATATTATCCAGCAATCACGATCCATGATATTGATCCAAATGAGTTAACCACTTTTGTCCATGCAAATACCTGTACACAGATATTTATAGAAGCTTTATTCATAACGACCAAAATGTGGAAGCAACCAAGATGTCCTTCATTAGGTGAATAAACTGTGGGACATCCAGACAATGGTGTGTCATTCTTTGCTAAAAAGAAATGAGATGCAAAGCCATAAAGTTACATGGAGGACTCACAAAAATGCTGCACACTGTATGGTTCCAACTGCATGACGTTCTGGAAATGGCCAAACGATGGAGACGGTGAAAAGATCAGTGGTTGCCATAGATTAGATGACAGGCAGAGCACAGAGGACTTTTAGGACAATGTAACTCTTCAGTGTGGTATACATGATGGATCCATGTCATTCTTCATTTGTCCAAACCCACAAAATGCTCAACCCAAGAGTGAACCTTAATGTAATCTATAGGCTTTGGGTGGCAACAATGTGTAGGTTCACTGATGGTAACAAATGTACTGATACGGTGTTGATAGTTTGAGAAATTTCGCATATGGTGGGCAAGGGAGCATGAGAAGTCTGTACTTTCTGCTCAATTTTTCTGTGAACCTAAATTGATTTTAAATTATAGTCTATTAAAAATTGGACAAAAAAGCTATTCTTTCAATAAGTATTCATCAGATTTCCTGATAATCCCTAGGTCTCTCACTTATAGGCCTTGCTTTGTCCACGCTGAAATGTTCTTATTTGACTTTCTGTTGAGCTGAGTAATAGAAAAAAATATTTAAACTTTATTCTGTGACCCTAATTCCCCTGAAGATTCTATGCTTTTCCTCCATATAGTTCCACTTAAAACAGTTTGTAGCACATCCTCATATATTTCTAGGATTATCATGTTCTAAAAAAACTGGTTGTTATAATTCATGAGTTTTATAATCTTTAAATTTTCAAAAAACACAGGTGAAGAGGAAAAATGTATAAAAGCCTAGTTTAGAATGAGTTTTGAAAGTTTATTATTTGTCTGTATTTTGAGAAAGTGACTTCAACAGGTCATGGTGGGCCCGAATTCAGACAGAACAAGCCCAAATTCCATCCTTCACTGCCATGCTAAACAGGAAGGAACCCATAAAACTGTCAGGCCATTTCACTGAAAGGTCTGTATTGGAGTTAAAGAAAAAAAAAGAAAAAAGAAACATTTCCAGTAGTCGTCTGGAAGGTTTTATTTCATTTGTTTGCCTTATAAAGCCGTGCTTAGTCATCTTATTAAAAGACAACCTTGCTATAGAAAGTACAACCCTGCTCCATGAAATTATGCATCCACAAATATTGATTTGCACCAGATTGGACCCTGGTTGCAGGAAAGCAAAGCCATGGCCCAAATAGTCCCATTGATTCGGGATAGAAGAACTGTGTCTTCTGTCTGTTTTGACTCTCCAGGATTTGCCTAACTTTTCCCTCGTCAAAAATATATCAGTCTGCAGACTGAGGTGTTGAATGAATGTGCCAGAGGTGTGAAGCTCTATGCAGGATGGCGAGCTCTTTGCACCTCCCTGTCAAGTCCTGCCTGCCACCGGCAACCTCGCCTGCCTTTCCTCTCAGCCACTGCCCTGGCTTCACACTAATGGAGGTTTATTCACAAAGCTTTCCCCCGAAGGCCATCTCGCCCACTGCAAGGAGAAAAGCAGAACCACGCCTTGGTCCTCAAAAATATGGCAGAATCAAGATCAGTGTGGCACAAGGTGGGAATGTGTTGAACTGATTATTCATAAACAGCAAAACTTGACGAAACACAGTCAACCCTTCAGTCCCCTGTCGTCATCTTTTAGACTTAAAAAGGTAAACAGATAATCACAATGAGTAGGTACTATGGAGAATGGAATGTCATGAAAGCATTATAGAAAGCATCCACTCAAGAAGTCCCTGGGGAACAGAGAAGGGTAAGCAGGGAAGCCTTTCCTGAGATGTGATGGGTAAACTGAGACTCAAAGACAGGAAGGGTCTGAATTCGCTAAAAGGGTGAGGTGGGAAGGCATCTTACTGCTCTCATTCCTCAGTCAGGACACCCAGGTTCGAAGACAGCATAACTTTCTCAGGATCACACAGTTGTTTGACCAGCAGAACGGAATGTTCACTGTCCCCAGAAAGGACAGATGACTGAATTTCAAATCCCAGTGCAAGTTATTTCTTTTTCATAGCCTTAATCCCTTCATTTGTAAATCAGTAATGAATTACATGCTTTGTGTAAGGGCTGGAAAATAGTAACCATTCAACTGGGAGTATTAATTCAGTCATCATTGCCTCTTTCACTAGAATCTGAGCCAGTAGGCACTGTGTTCATCTTGCTCATTGATATATCCAAGGGTCTTACTCAATGCCTGACATATGACAGATAATTATTATGCATGAACAAATTATTGAAAGAGTAAAATGAGAAAACACATCTGAAGTTCAGGCATACTGCCAATAGTTTCTCAATAAACGTGAGCTCTCCTTAACCTACAGCTGTGTCGAAAAGACAATCTCTTCGAACCATCTACGGTCATGCACTGTGTAATGATATTTCAGAATGCAAGTGTGACAGTGGCCCCGTGAGATTATAACGCAGTATTTTAACCTTTCCCATATTTGTATATGTGTAGATACACAAACACATATCATTGTGTTCTAATTGCCTACGATATTCAGGACAGTAACATACTACACAGGCTTGTAGACTAGGAGTAATAGCCTGGACCATACAGAGCAGGTATGTGGTAGGCTACTCCATCTAGGTGTGTGTACGTAAGTTCTACGATGGTGGCACAAGGATGCAATCGCCCAGTGATGCATTTCTCAGAATATATCCCCATCACTAAACCACATGTGACTGTAATTCTCTTAGAAATATGTGTGATCCCCCTTAACTGTCATTTGGTACCAGCATCTCGGTGCAAGGCTGCACCTATGTCTTTGGACAATAGATTGGGGATAATACAGTGATACAGCACCATCCCAAACAGATATAATAAATAAGAAGGAGGATGGATGTATCCAAGACAGAATATAGACCGGTGCACATGACTTTAGGGTTGCCCTCTGGAGAAAATAGCTGCAAACAAATGTCGTAAGTCATTTTGAAGCCCTAAAATCTTAAGATACTTTTATATTCCTGTAACGAATTTGCATTTTCCTAAATTTCTGCTGATATTTTGACCCTTTTGCAAGCACAGACTTCAAGTTTTCAGTGATGGTCTGTCTGACTCTGTTGAGAGCAGAGCCCTGGAAATCTCTTTGGTTTCTCGAGATGACGGTGAATAGTGTCACCCAAGAGTCCCCATGCATGGATGCATTTGTCATTGAGCACCTGTTGAGAGGGCCACAGTCACACATCACAAAGCGATTCTGACCACTTACGGGGAGAAGAATGGGTTGAGAGGTTGGGATTTGCTAAATACTCCCTCTTACTCTTGCCACCAATCCGCGCACAGCAACTAAACGCTGACCCTAAACCTGCATGACAATGTGTTGATTGGCTTCAGAAGAAAGCACAGGGAGTAAAATAAGAGCAAATCATGGATCGCTTTTTCCACCTTTCTTTTAATAATGAGAAAATTATATTGGGACGCTTAAAAATACACACACAAGGCAAATTAACTTGTGCTGATAAAACTTTGGCAACAACTATCATTCTAGAAGATTCACATTACCCGAATTTAACATAGAGTCCCTACTGTTACATTCAGTGTTCATCTACTTTAATGATGAGAACACCATGCCTTTATTGACATTATTTCTGTCGCTCTCCCCGCCTCAACTTAATCCCTGTAGGCCAAGTGCTAATATGCGTACAACTTTTTTTAAGTAATTTTCATTTTTTAGGAATATGCTCGTTAAAGGCTGACAGGTATGTGAAAGAGTACTCACATGACTCATCATCACGAAAAAGGTGAGAGCTGAAAAAAATCAGACAAATTAAAACTGCAGTGAGACATCAACTCATACCCGCTCAAATGGCTGTT
The DNA here is from genome assembly GCF_000164805.1 of Carlito syrichta. NCBI lineage: Eukaryota > Metazoa > Chordata > Mammalia > Primates > Tarsiidae > Carlito > Carlito syrichta. The sequence continues at coordinate 75,928 of NW_007216444.1, forward strand.
ATCAAAAAGACAAAAAGTAACACGTGTTGGTGAGACTGGGAGAAAGGGCAACCCTTGTACACTGTTGGTAGGATTATGAGTTTTAGTATAGCAGTTGTGGAAAATTGCGTAGAAGACCCACAAAAAACTAAAAATCGAACTTCTATAGGACAGCTTCCACTATCGGGTATCTATCCAAAGGATATGGAATCAGTTTGTCAAAGAGGTAATTTCACTCCCGTGCTCATTGCCGCATGACTCATAACCAACAAAATGTGGAATCAACAAAAGTATCCATTATTGGATAAATGGATAAAGAAAATGTGGCCAGGTTCGGTGGCTCAATCTGTCATCCCGCACCTTTGGGAGGCTGAGGTGAGTGGATTGCCTGAGCCCGCGGGGTCGAGATCCACCTCGGCAACTTGGCAAGACCTCATCTCTACAATAAATCAAAAATGAGCCGGGCGTGGTAGCCCGCGCCTGTAGTTCCAGCTACTTGGAAGGCTGAGGCGGAAGGACCGG